>NC_069503.1:66668470-66903470 GCF_027579735.1 Bombina bombina
CTAAACTCCCGCCCCCAACGTCGCCGCTACTATAATAAAGTTATTAACCCCTAAACCTAAGTCTAACCCTAACCCCCCTAACTTAAATATAATTTAAATTAAACAAAATAAATTTACTATCATTAAATAAATTATTCCTATTTAAAACTAAATAATACTTACCTATAAAATAAACCCTAATATAGCTACAATATAACTAATAATTACATTGTAGCTATTTTAGGATTTATATTTATTTTACAGGCAACTTTGTATTTATTTTAACTAGGTACAATAGCTATTAAATAGTTAATAACTATTTAATAGCTACCTAGTTAAAATAATTATAAAATTACCTGTAAAATAAATCCTAACCTAAGTTACAAATACACCTAACACTATACTATCAATAAATTAAATAAATGAACTACAATTACCTACAATTAAATACAATTAAACAAACTAAACTATAATACAAAAAAGCCCCCCACTAAATTACAGAAAATAAAAAAATTACAAGAAATTTAAACTCATTACACCTAATCTAAGCCCCCTAATAAAATAAAAAAGTCCGCCAAAATAATAAAATGCCCTACCCTATCCTAAATTACAAAGTAATCAGCTCTTTTACCAGCCCTTAAAAGGGCTTTTTGCGGGGCATTGTCCCAAAGTAATCAGCTCTTTTACCTGTAAATAAAAATACAATACCCCCCAACATTACAACCCACCACCCACATACCCCTACTCTAACCCAACCAAACCCCCCTTAAAGAAACCTATCACTAACCCCCTGAAGATCTCCCTACCTTGAGTCGTCTTCACTCAGCCGAGACAAATTCTTCATCCAAGTGGGGCAGAAGAGGTCCTCCATCCTGTTGAAGTCTTCATCCAAGCGGGGCAGAAGAGGTCTTACATCCGATTGAAGTCTTCATCCAAGCGGGGCAGAAGAGATCTTCCATCCGATTGAAGTCTTCATCCAAGCGGGGCAGAAGAGGTCCTCCATCCTGTTGAAGTCTTCATCCAAGCGGGGCAGAAGAGGTCTTCCATCCGATTGAAGTCTTCATCCAAGCGGGACAGAAGAGGTCTTCCATCCGTTTGAAGTCTTCATCCAAGCGGAGCAGAAGAGGTCTTCCATCCGATTGAAGTCTTCATCCAAGCGGGGCAGAAGAGGTCTTCCATTCGATTGAAGTCTTCATACAAGCGGGGCAGAAGAGGTCTTCCATCCGATTGAAGTCTTCATCCAAGCGGGGCAGAAGAGGTCTTCCATCCGATTGAAGTCTTCATCCAAGCGGAATCTTCTATCTTCATCCATCCGAAGTGGAGCAGCTGGTAAAAGAGCTGATTACTGTACTTTGTAATTTAGGATAGGGTAGGGCATTTTATTATTTTGGGGGGCTTTTTTATTTTATTAGGGGGCTTAGATTAGGTGTAATTAGTTTAAACTTCTTGTAATTTTTTTTATTTTTTGTAATTTAGTGTTTGGTTTTTTTGTACTATAGTTTAGTTTATTTAATTGTATTTTAGTTTAGATAATTGTAGGTAATGTATTTAATTAATTTATTGATAGTGTAGTGTATTTGTAACTTAGGTTAGGATTTATTTTACAGGTAATTTTGTAATTATTTTATACACACAAACACACAGATACATACACACAAACACAGAGATACACACAAACACAGATACATACACACACACACAAACACAGATACATACACACACACAAACACAGATACATACACACACACAAACACAGATACATACACACACACACACAAACACAGATACATACACACACACAAACACAGATACATACACACACACACACAAACACAGATACATACACACACACACACAAACACAGATACATACACACACACAAACACAGATACATACACACACACACACAAACACAGATACATACACACACACACACACAAACACAGATACATACATACACACATACATATACACATACATATACACACACATATATACATACATACATACAAAAAAAAATCAGGCTCTTAAGTGTTTTGGTTGGCTCCTAGACTCCTAGAATAAATTTCTTCAGCCCTGACTTACCTTTTCTGCAATGTGCTGTAACCCTGTACCGCACTGGAGTTCAGGAAGAGGGAGAAAGAAACAAAAACTCCTCCATAGGGATAGGAAAATCTAACAATAATGTATTCAGTATTAGTAGAGTCCCTAATGTGTCAGAATACAGCCTATTCACTTACCCAAGGCTGCTAATTTATAACATGTGCAGCTAATAATTTCATGCTGTTTTTATTACAGTCATATTTAATATCTATATCCCTCCATTTAATCACAATTATAAATGATTATTTAGATGACTAAATAATAATTTTCATTATTTAAATTGTGTGATTAGAGTTTAATTATAAAGTTTTTTTAAATGAGAAAACTATTGTGTTTTATTAACCAACTAGTCGATAAGCCTGCCCAAAGGGCAGTCTATTTTTTGTTTAAACTACAGATGTAGAAACAACCTATTTTGCAACTCTTCTTTTATAAAAATAAGTGACGCAACCACCCTACCATTTTCGGAATCCACCTGGATGCATCTTACGCTGCATCCAGGTGGATTAAAAAATGGCAGGGTGGTGAAATAATCCACCTGGATGGAGCGTAAGAAGGCAGGTTGGTGAAAGAATCCACCTGGATGCAGCTAAACTGCATCATGGTGGATTCTTTCACCAACCTGTCATTTTCGGAATCCACTTGGATGCAGCTTATGCTGCATCCAGGTGGCTTCAAAAAATGGTAGGGTGTTGAAAGAATCCACCTTGATGCAGTTTAGCTGCATCTAGGTGGATTCTTTCACCACCCTGCCATTTTTGGAATCCACCTGGATCCTCTCTTTTGCTCTCCCTCTCCCCCTCTCTTTTGCTATCTCCCCCTGTCTTTTTCTATCTCCCTCCTCTCTTTTGCTCTCTACACCCTCTCTTTTGCTCTCTTCCCCTTTTCTTTTGCTCTCTTCCCCTTTCTTTTGCTCTCTTCCCCCTCTCTTTTGCTCTCTTCCCCCTCTCTTTTGCTTTCTTCTCCATCTCTTTTGCTCTCTTCCCCCTCTCATTTGTGCTCTCTCTCTTCTCTCATTTGCGCTCTCTATCCCCTCTCATTTGTTCTTTCTCTCTCCCCTCTCTTTTGCTCTCTTTCTCCCCTCTTTTGCTCTCTCTCTTTAGCTCTCATTTGCTCTCTCTTTAGCTCTCATTTGCTCTCTATTTCATATTTCAATTTCATGCTGTTTTTATTACAGTCATATTTAATATGTATATCCCTCCATTTAATCACAATTATAAATGATTATTTAGATGACTAAATAATAATTTTCATTATTTAAATTGTGTGATTAGAGTTTAATTATAAATTTTTTTTTAAATGAGAAAACTATTGTGTTTTATTAACCAACTAGTAGATAAACCTGCCCAAAGGGCCGTCTAATTTTTGTTTAAACTACAGATGTAGAAACAACCTATTTTGCAACTCTTCTTTTATAAAAATAAGTGACGGAACCACCCTACCATTACGCTGCATCCAGGTGGATTAAAAAATGGCAGGGTGGTGAAATAATCCACCTGGATGCAGCGTAAGAAGGCAGGTTGGTGAAAGAATCCACCTGGATGCAACTAAACTGCATCATGGTGGATTCTTTCACCAACCTGTCATTTTCGGAATCCACTTGGATGTAGCTTATGCTGCATCCAGGTGGCTTCAAAAAATGGTAGGGTGTTGAAAGAATCCACCTTGATGCAGTTTAGCTGCTTCTAGGTGGATTCTTTCACCACCCTGCCATTTTTGGAATCCACCTGGATCCTCTCTTTTGCTCTCCCTCTCCCCCTCTCTTTTGCTATCTCCCCCTGTCTTTTTCTATCTCCCTCCTCTCTTTTGCTCTCTACACCGTCTCTTTTGCTCCCTTCCCCCTTTCTTTTGCTCTCTTCCCCCTTTCTTTTGCTCTCTTCCCCCTCTCTTTTGCTCTCTTCCCCCTCTCTTTTGCTCTCTTCTCCCTCTCTTTTGCTCTCTTCCCCCTCTCATTTGTGCTCTCTCTCTTCTCTCATTTGCGCTCTCTATCCCCTCTCATTTGTTCTTTCTCTCTCCCCTCTCTTTTGCTCTCTTTCTCCCCTCTTTTGCTCTCTCTCTTTAGCTCTCATTTGCTCTCTCTTTAGCTCTCATTTGCTCTCTATTTCATATTTCAATTTCATGCTGTTTTTATTACAGTCATATTTAATATGTATATCCCTCCATTTAATCACAATTATAAATGATTATTTAGATGACTAAATAATAATTTTCATTATTTAAATTGTGTGATTAGAGTTTAATTATAAAGTTTTTTTAAATGAAAAAACTATTGTGTTTTATTAACCAACTAGTCGATAAACCTGCCCAAAGGGCAGTCTAATTTTTGTTTAAACTACAGATGTAGAAACAACCTATTTTGCAACTCTTCTTTTATAAAAATAAGTGACGGAACCACCCTACCATTACGCTGCATCCAGGTGGATTAAAAAATGGCAGGGTGTTGAAAGAATCCACCTTGATGCAGTTTAGCTGCATCTAGGTGGATTATTTCACCACCCTGCCATTTTTTGAATCCACCTGGATCCTCTCTTTTGCTCTCTCTCTCCCCCTCTCTTTTGCTATCTCCCCCTCTCTTTTTTCTATCTCCCTCCTCTCTTTTGCTCTCTACACCCTCTCTTTTACTCTCTTCCCCCTTTCTTTTGCTCTCTTCCCCCTCTCTTTTGCTCTCTTCCCCCTCTCTTTTGCTCTCTTCCTCCTCTCATTTGCGCTCTCTATCCCCTCTCATTTGCTCTTTCTCTCTCCCCTCTCTTTTGCTCTCTCTTTAGCTCTCATTTGCTCTCTCTTTAGCTCTCATTTGCTCTCTCTCCTTCTCTCTTTTGCACTCTCTTACCCCCTCTCTTTTGCTCTCTCTCTCTCCCCCCTCTCTTTTGTTCTCTCCCCCTCTCTTTTGCGCTCCATCTCCCCTCTCACTTTTGCTCTCTCTTTTGCTCTCTCTCTCCTCTCTCTTTTGCTCTCCCTCTCCCCTCTCTTTTGCTTTTGCTCTCCCTCTCCCCTCTCTTTTGCTCTCTCCCCCTTCTCTTGTGCTCTCTCTCTCCCCTCTCTTTTGCTCTCTCTCTCTCCCCTCTCTTCTGCTCTCTCTCCCCCTCTCGTTTGCTCTCTTTCTCCCCTATTTTGTTCTCTCTTTAGCTCTCATTTGCTCTCTCTCCCCTTCTATTTTGCTCTCTCTCCCCCTCTCTTTTATGCTTTCTTTCCCCCTCTCTTTTAATCTCTCTCTCTCCCCCTCTCTTTTGCTCTGTCCCCCCTCTCTTTTGCTCTCTCTCTCTCCCCTCTCTTTTGCTCTCTCTCCAGCTCTCATTTGCTCTCCCTCTCTCCCCCTCTCTTTTACTTGCTCTCTCTCCCTCTCTTTTGCACTTGCTTTCCCCTCTCTTTTGCTCTCTCCCCCTCTCTTTTGCTCCCCCCTCTCTTTTGCTCTCTCCCCTCTCTTTTGCTCTCTCCCCCCTCTTTTGCTCTCTTCCCCCTCTCTTTTGCTCTCTTCCCCCTCTAATTTACGCTCTCTCTCCCCTCTCATTTGCGCTCTCTCTCCCCTCTCATTTGCTCTCTCCCCTCTCTTTTGCTCTCTCTCTCCCCTCTATTTTGCTCTCTCTCTCCACCCTCTTTTGTTCCCTCTCTCTCCTCTCTCTTTTGCTCTCTCTCTCCCCCCTCTCTTGCTCTCTCTTTAGCTCTCATTTGCTCTCTCTCTCCCCTCTCTTTTGCGCTCTTTCCCCCTCTCTTTTGTACTCTCTTTCCCCCTCTCTTTTGCTCTGGAAATCCTCTATTTTGCTCTCTCTCTCTCCCTCTCTTGTGCTCTGTCCCCCCTCTCTTTTGCTCTCTCTCTCTCTCCCCCTCTCTTTTGCATTCTCCCCCCTCTCTTTTGCTCTCTCTCCCCCCTCTCACTTTTGCTCTCCCTCTCCCGTCTCTTTTGCTTTTGTGCTCTCTCTCCCCTCTCTTTTGCTCTCTCCCCCACCTTCTCTTTTGCTCTCTCTCTTCCCTCTCTTTTGCTCTCTCTCCCTCTCTTTTGCTCTCTCTCTCCCCTCTCTTTTGCTCTCTCCCCTCTCTTTTTCTCTCCAGTTCTCATTTTCTCTCTCCCCCCTCTCTTTTGTGATCTCTTTCCCCCTCTCTTTTGCGCTCTCTCCCCCTCTCTTTTGCGCTCTCTCCCCCCCCCCTCTCTTTTGCACTCTCTCCCCCCCCCCCTCTCTTTTGCGCTCTCTCCCCCTCTCTTTTGCTCTCTCCCCCCTCTATTTTGCTCTCTCCCCCTCTCTTTTGCTCTCCCCTCTCTTTTGCTCTCCCTCCCCCTCTCATTTGCTCTCTCTTTTGCTCTCCCCTCTCTTTTGCTCTCTCCCCCTTCTCTTTTGCTCTCTCCCCCTGTCTTTTTTTTTTTAATTGGGGCACTTCCATTGCCTCCCCTTCCCTGCTGAGCCGCCCACCCACCACCTGCTCACACCTCCCACAGGCACCAGCAGATGCTCATTACAGATGGTAAAACACACAGTGTCACCATCTGTAACGATCAAGCATCTGGCCTCATATGGAGACGGAGCACCGATCGCGCTCCATGTTATGCTACAGCTGAGAGTTGGAGCTCCTGAAGCTGTCTGTCGCTGCGAGGCGGCTGCACGCGCATCCAGCATTCCTTTGAGGATGCGTGCACAACTGCCACGGCAACGGACATTACAAACTCAATTATATTATAGATGAACTGGGCAGGCACAAAAATATGTTGTGTAAACAGCCCAAAAAATTCTACTGAAATGAGAAAGAAATGGCTTTTTAAAAAGTCTAAAGATATTAGATAACAAAATGGTGCTAGAATACAAGAGAAATAGATTTTTTTATGGTTTAGAATAACAGTTTTATATCGTCCCCATATCAGTCATTTTAAAGCTAACTAAAAACCTGTACAATGCACTTTGGGTTAGATTATGGCGAAACATGTCAAGGGCGGGGGTGGGGGGAGTTGTTTGTGGCTCCTTTGAATATTTTAAGTTAGAACTTGGGCCATATTCAGACCTCTATTACTTAATTATTCAGCCGTATTGCCTTACTATTTGCCAGAGCTGATTTAGCACTTACTAGTACAATATTATCAGACTACGGATCTATTATAACTAGTGATAGCTTTAAACCTCTATAGGGCTGAGCACTTTTGCTCAAGCGAAAAACCGATTACTTTGGGTTACTCTAATATTAATGATTAACGTTTAGTTTGTTACCCCAGCCTAGGAGGATTTTCTGTTCAATACAAAATAGTTATATGTTCTCTGATACTGTACTAGTATTACATTGTAGCAGTTTCATTAGTTAGAAGCAGATAGCATTGCGCTATTCTTCACAGGCTAATTGTAGCAGAGCTTATATATGGTATCTCGGGTATGAGCGTTTCGCTATAGCAACTATTGGTTACAAATAAGTTGTTTCAGGCACCTTTTACTTAGACCATTTGATGTTGCAATTCTAGCCTGAGATCACAATATTTACAACGTAGTGTCTACAAGGTGCCACACAATATCAGCCTTATTATTGGCTACATTTACGGCACACTCTGTTATTACTAGTATCTCACCAATTGACTAGAGCTGTTAATCTTTGTACATGATGTTAACTAGGGGGAGCTCATAATTGCATGCTGCATTATTTCACCCCAGTATTTTCATGCCTACTAATTTACTGCAATACCCTCTATTTATACAGTGACTATCTCCAGCTCCCATACCTATTATAGGCAATATTGGCATGGTTCATTTCCTTAGGTCCTAAGGCACCTGTTCTAGGGTTTAACATCCTAACCTCTAACTATACACAAATAAAGATTGATGTTTTTATTATAAGCTCACAGTCACACACGTACTATTCTCTTTTCAAGATAATGGGGCCTAGTTATCAAGCCGTCAACCTCAAATACGCTGGAATTCCGCAGCGTATTTGTGGCGAGGCTGATACGCCTTAGTTATCAAAGGCTCGAGACCGGCAAAAGTAGAATTTTGTGACGTAAGCATCGATCCGCCGGACTCAGTCCGACACAGATCGATTCTTACGTCACTCCAGATGTTCCGCACACAAGTGCGGCACATTCTCACTACTTTTGCTAGTTATCAAAAAACTAGCAGGTACGCTCGGCACTTTTACGGCCCAGCGTACCTGGTTTTCAATCCGCCACCCCTGGAGGCGGCGGATCCCATAGGAATCAATGGGAGTCTGACCATAGCGAAAGTACAAGTTCGCTGCTGACAGACATCCCATTGATTTCTATGGGAGCTGTCTACACCTAACACCCTAACATGTACCCCGAGTCTAAACACCACTAATCTGTCCCCCCTACACCGCCGCAACTAAATAAAGTTATTACCCCCTAAACCGCCGCTCCCGGAGCCCACTGCAAGCTACTCTATACATATTAACCCCTAAACCGCCGCTCCCGGAGCCCACCGCAACTATAACAAATGTATTAACCCCTAAACCGCCGCTCCCTGAACCCGCCGCAACCTATATTAAATGTATTAACCCCTATCCTGCCCCCCTACACCGTCGCCACCTATAATAAATTTATTAACCCCTAATCTGTCCCCCCTACACCGTCGCCACCTATAATAAATTTATTAACCCCTATCCTGCCCCCCACTACGCCGCCACAACTGTAATAAAATTATTAACCCCTAAACCTAAGTCTAACCCTAACCCTAACGCCCCCCTAACTTAAATATTAATTAAATAAATCTAAATAAATTAACTCTTATTAACTAAATGAATCCTATTTAAAACTAAATACTTACCTTTAAAATAAACCCTAATATAGCTACAATATAAATAATAATTCTATTCTAGCTATCTTAGGATTTATATTTATTTTACAGGTAACTTTCAATTTATTTTAACCATGTACAATAACTATTAAATAGTTATTAACTATTTAATAGCTTACCTAGCTAAAATAAAGAGAAATGTACCTGTGAAATAAATCCTAACCTAAGTTACAATTACACCTAACACTACAAAAATACTTTAATAAATTATTCCTATTTAAAAATAAATACTTACCTGTAAAATAAACCCTAAGATAGCTACAATATAATTAATAATTATATTATAGCTATCTTAGGATTTATATTTATTTTACAGGTAACTTTGTATTTATTTTAGCTAGTTAGAATAGTTATTAAATAGTTATTAACTATTTAATAACTACCTAGCTAAAAGAAATACAAAATTACCTGTAAAATAAATCCTAACTTAAGTTACAATTAAACCTAATACTACACTATCATTGAATTAATTAAATAAACTACCTACAAATAACTACAATTAAATACAATTACATAAACTAACTAAAGTACAAAAAATAAAAAAAGCTAAGTTACAAAAAATAAAAAAATAAGTTACAAACATGTTAAAAATATTACAACAATTTTAAGCTACTTACACCTAATCTAAGCCCCCTAATAAAATAACAAACCCCCCCAAAATAAAAAAATGCCCTACCCTATTCTAAATTAAATAAATTTCAAAGCTCTTTTACCTTACCAGCCCTTAAAAGGGCCATTTGTGGGGTATGCCCCAAAGAAAACAGCTCTTTTGCCTGTAAAAGAAAAATACAACCCCCCCAACATTAAAACCCACCACCCACATCCCCCTAATCTAACCCAAAACCCCCTTACAAAAACCTAACACTAATCCCCTGAAGATCATCCTACCTTTAGTTGTCTTCACTCAGCCGAGCCACCGATGGAACTGAAGAGGACATCCGGAGCGGAAGAAGTTAATCCTCCAAGCGGCGCTGAAGAAATCTTCCATCCGATAAAGTCATCATCCAGGCGGCGCTGAAGAAAAGTCTTCGATCCGGCCGATGTCATCTTCAAAGAGGCGCTGAAGAGGTCTTCTATTCGGGCGAAGTCATCTTCCAAGCCGGGTCTTGAATCTTCCTTCCGCCGACGCGGAACCACCTTCTTCACCGACGGACTACGACGAATGCCGGCTCCTTTAAGGGACGTCATCCAAGATGGCGTCCCCTCAATTCCGATTGGCTGATAGGATTCTATCAGCCAATCGGAATTAAGGTAGGAAAAATCTGATTGGCTGATGGAATCAGCCAATCAGATTGAGCTCGCATTCTATTGGCTGTTCCGATCAGCCAATAGAATGCGAGCTCAATCTGATTGGCTGATTGGATCAGCCAATCGGATTGAACTTGAATCTGATTGGCTGATTCCATCAGCCAATCAGATTTTCCTACCTTAATTCCGATTGGCTGATAGAATCCTATCAGCCAATCGGAATTGAGGGGACGCCATCTTGGATGACGTCCCTTAAAGGAGCCGTCATTCGTCGTAGTCCGTCGGTGAAGAAGGTGGTTCCGCATCGGCGGAAGGAAGATTCAAGACCCGGCTTGGAAGATGACTTCGCCCGGATAGAAGACCTCTTCAGCGCCTCTTTGAAGATGACATCGGCCGGATCGAAGACTTTTCTTCAGCGCCGCCTGGATGATGACTTCATCGGATGGAAGATTTCTTCAGCGCCGCTTGGAGGATTAACTTCTTCCACTCCGGATGTCCTCTTCAGTTCCATCGGTGGCTCGGCTGAGTGAAGACAACTAAAGGTAGGATGATCTTCAGGGGATTAGTGTTAGGTTTTTGTAAGGGGGGTTTGGGTTAGATTAGGGGTATGTGGGTGGTGGGTTTTAATGTTGGAGGGGGGTTGTATTTTTCTTTTACAGGCAAAAGAGCTGTTTTCTTTGGGGCATGCCCCCACAAATGGCCCTTTTAAGGGCTGGTAAGGTAAAAGAGCTTTGAAATTTATTTAATTTAGAATAGGGTAGTATTAGTGTAGTATTAGGTTTAATTGTAACTTAAGTTAGGATTTATTTTACAGGTAATTTTGTATTTCTTTTAGCTAGGTAGTTATTGAATAGTTAATAACTATTTAATAACTATTCTAACTAGCTAAAAGAAATACAAAGATACCTGTAAAATAAATATAAATCCTAAGATAGCTATAATATAATTATTAATTATATTGTAGCTATCTTAGGGTTTATTTTACAGGTAAGTATTTATTTTTAAATAGGAATAATTTATTAAAGTATAGTGTAGTGTTAGGTGTAATTGTAACTTAGGTTAGGATTTATTTCACAGGTACATTTCTCTTTATTTTAGCTAGGTAAGCTATTAAATAGTTAATAACTATTTAATAGCTATTGTACCTGGTTAAAATAAATTGAAAGGTACCTGTAAAATAAAAATAAATCCTAAGATAGCTAGAATATAATTATTATTTATATTGTAGCTATATTAGGGTTTATTTTAAAGGTAAGTATTTAGTTTTAAATAGGATTCATTTAGTTAATAAGAGTTAATTTATTTAGATTTATTTAATTAATATTTAAGTTAGGGGGGAGTTAGGGTTAGACTTAGGTTTAGGGGTTAATAATTTTATTACAGTGGCGGCGGTGTAGTGGGGGGCAGATTAGGGGTTAATAAATTTATTATAGGTGGTGACGGTGTAAGGGGGGCAGATTAGGGGTTATTAAATTTATTATAGGTGGCAACGGTGTAGGGGGGGCAGGATAGGGGTTAATAGGTTTAATATAGGTTGCGGCGGGTTCAGGGAGCGGCGGTTTAGGGGTTAAACTATTTATTTAGTTGCGGAGAGGTGCGGGATCAGCAGGATAGGGGTTAATAATTTTATAATAGAGGGCGACGGTGTAGGGGGGGCAGGATAGGGGTTACTAGGTATACTGTAGGTGGCAGCGGTGTCCGGGAGCGGCGGTTTAGGGGTTAATACATTTATAAGAGTTGCGGCAGGGTCTAGGAGCGGCGGTTTAGGGGTTAGTAACTTTATTGAGTTGCGGGAGGCTCCGGGGGCGCCGGTATAGGGGGTAGAACAGTGTAGTTTAGTGTGAGTGCTTAGTGACAGGCTAGCAATAAAGCTGGGAAAAAGCCGAAGGGCAGCAAGATCGGATGAGTGATAACTGTCACAGTCCGCTGCTCATCGCCCCGCGGCTTTTTGACAGCTTTATTTGATAACTTAGGCGTATTTTTTCAGGTCCGCGGCGGCGAAGGTAGGCGAGCTTAGGCGGGCGTATTGGGCCGGCGAAGCCAGAAAAGTAGACGGCTTGATAACTACCCCCCAATATCTTTTGATTTTCTATGTGGGTATATGTGAGTGCTATATGTGTATTCTTTTGGCACATTAGAGGAGTTCTCTTTATTCCTCTGCTGGCTTTTTGTATGTATACTAATCCTAATACACAGCACCCTAGGCCAAACAAGCTATACAGAGGTATTTAAACTTTCATATAAGTCTTACCAAAAACCCACCAGGTGGTGCCATTGGTTTTCCCTTTTTTCTTTCATACCTATATTTAGGTGGCCAGCAACGAAGTTGCAGGACAACCTATTGTTGTTGTCAGGATTATTATTATTACTATTACAGGGAGTGCAGAATTATTAGGCAAGTTGTATTTTTGAGGATTAATTTTATTATTGAACAACAACCATGTTCTCAATGAACCCAAAAAACTCATTAATATCAAAGCTGAATAGTTTTGGAAGTAGTTTTTAGTTTGTTTTTAGTTATAGCTATTTTAGGGGGATATCTGTGTGTGCAGGTGACTATTACTGTGCATAATTATTAGGCAACTTAACAAAAAACAAATATATACCCATTTCAATTATTTATTTTTACCAGTGAAACCAATATAACATCTCAACATTCACAAATATACATTTCTGACATTCAAAAACAAAACAAAAACAAATCAGTGACCAATATAGCCACCTTTCTTTGCAAGGACAATCCATGGATTCTGTCAGTGTTTTGATCTGTTCACCATCAACATTGCGTGCAGCAGCAACCACAGCCTCCCAGACACTGTTCAGAGAGGTGTACTGTTTTCCCTCCTTGTAAATCTCACATTTGATGATGGACCACAGGTTCTCAATGGGGTTCAGATCAGGTGAACAAGGAGGCCATGTCATTAGATTTTCTTCTTTTATACCCTTTCTTGCCAGCCACGCTGTGGAGTACTTGGACGCGTGTGATGGGGCATTGTCCTGCATGAAAATCATGTTTTTCTTGAAGAATGCAGACTTCTTCCTGTACCACTGCTTGAAGAAGGTGTCTTCCAGAAACTGGCAGTAGGACTGGAAGTTGAGCTTGACTCCATCCTCAACCCGAAAAGGCCCCACAAGCTCATCTTTGATGATACCAGCCCAAACCAGTACTCCACCTCCACCTTGCTGGCGTCTGAGTCGGACTGGAGCTCTCTGCCCTTTACCAATCCAGCCACGGGCCCATCCATCTGGCCCATCAAGACTCACTCTCATTTCATCAGTCCATAAAACCTTAGAAAAATCAGTCTTGAGATATTTCTTGGCCCAGTCTTGACGTTTCAGCTTGTGTGTTTTGTTCAGTGGTGGTCGTTTTCAGCCTTTCTTACCTTGGCCATGTCTCTGAGTATTGCACACCTTGTGCTTTTGGGCACTCCAGTGATGTTGCAGCTCTGAAATATGGCCAAACTGGTGGCAAGTGGCATCTTGGCAGCTGCACGCTTGACTTTTCTCAGTTCATGGGCAGTTATTTTGCGCCTTGGTTTTTCCACGCGCTTCTTGCGACCCTGTTGACTATTTTGAATGAAACGCTTGATTTTTCGATGATCACGCTTCAGAAGCTTTGCAATTTTAAGAGTGCTGCATCCCTCTGCAAGATATCTCACTATTTTTGACTTTTCTGAGCCTGTCAAGTCCTTCTTTTGACCCATTTTGCCAAAGGAAAGGAAGTTGCCTAATAATTATGCACACCTGATATAGGGTGTTGATGTCATTAGACCACACCCCTTCTCATTACAGAGATGCACATCACCTAATATGCTTAATTGGTAGTAGGCTTTCGAGCCTATACAGCTTGGAGTAAGACAACATGCATAAAGAGGATGATGTGGTCAAAATACTCATTTGCCTAATAATTCTGCACACAGTGTATTTGTATTATTATTAAGTGGCCAAGCAACGTAGTTGCTGGACAACCTATTGTTATTGTCAGGATTATTAGGTGACCATGCAACGAAGTTGCAGGACAACCTATTGTTATTGTCAGGATTATTAGGTGACCATGCAACGAAGTTGCTGGACAACCTATTATTATTGTTAGGATTATTATTATTATTATTATTTTTTTTATTCCACCAAACTTTTTATTCAATTGCCCATAACTGCCTAAAGAGAACACTGAACCCAAATGTTTTCTTTCATTTCTTTAAAATTTTCTTCATTCTCTTGGTATCTTTATTTGAAAAGCAAGAATTTAAGTTTAGATGCCGGCCCATTTAAGGTGAACAACCTGGGTTGTTCTTGCAGATTGTGGATAAATTCCCCCACCAATAAACAAGTGCTGTCCAGGGTCTGAACTAAAAATTGCCTGGCTCCTTAGCTTAGATGCCTTCTTTTTCAAATAAAGATAGCAAGAGAACGAAGGAAATTTGATAATAGGAGTAAATTAGAAAGTTGCTGAAAATTGAATGATCTATCTGAATCACAAAAGAAAAATTTTGGGTTCAATGTCCCTTTATTAAAACACAATAGTTTTCTCACTTAAAAAAAAGTTTATAATTAAACTCTAATCACACAATTTAAATAATGAAAAAGATTAAATAGTCTAAATAATCATTTATAATTGTGATTAAGTTAACGAATATAGATATTAAATATGACTGTAATAAAAATAGCATGAAATTATTAACTGCACATGTAATAAATTAGCAGCCTTGGTAAGAGAATAGGCTGTATTCAGACACATTAGGGACTCTACTGACTAATACTGAATAAACAAACAATAAAAGGGTCAAATTATTAATATTGAAATACTTAGCATTGTATCACATACGTATCTAATAAAATGTTAATATTATATGTCTGTTTGCAACTACATTATGTGAAAATAACAATTCCCATTAATAAAAACATAATATAATTCTGTATCCTGAGATATTTTAGGACACAACAGAAACATCTCTCACATTTAAATAAACAGTTTGTTTCCTCCTTACTTATCCATATGATAATCACACCCTGAGGGGGAGGCAGGGACTCTGTATTCATGTGACACCAGAGGGGACAATAGACATCTATATGAGAACAAAAGGCCAGGTGTGACCCTCTCATTGTCTCCCAACTGACAAGTTGTACTCATGTGAGTCACACAGAGAAAGGTGACACTCCCACATTAGTATAAATATCTGTGTAACACTCAGTGATATCACAGTAGGAACCAGAGAGACTTCATACTTACAGAGCTTCAGCTAAACGGTAATATGCAAACCCTGACATAAATCTTTATTAACAGCCTCACACTGTTGTGTTTTATATAATGATGAGAAAATATTGTTCTGGATTTTGTTATGACAAAGATAAAATATTTCACTTCATATAAGAAACTGAGTTTAAATTAAAAAAAACTCAACTGTATTTATTTAATTTGTTTTCTATATTCTTCTATGTTTAGTTATTTCATTAAAAAGGCTACTTTAATACATAACAATTTATATCATTTTGTAAAATGAAGGTTTGTAGAAGAACCAAACCATATGTTCAAGCTTGAGGGGTCTGTCCTATAATACATCTGTGGGGGTTGTTCCTGTTATCCAATGAGCAATAGATTTTTAAATATCAGCCAATTAGAATCCTGTATTTCCCTATAGGTTATAATTAACTGTAGAGCCCAGATAAACCATTTGTATTTAATATTAGTCTGAAGCTGCTATTTGCTCCAGTAATAAATATCACTCAGCTTATGGCCCTGTTGTATCGGTCTCATCACATATACTGATCTAATCATAAATATCTTGTGATCTGCATATTATTTTATTTCTGTGTCTCCTCTGTGTCTCTCTCTCCCCCCTCTGTGTCTCTCTCTTCTGCCCTCTGTGTCTCTCTCTTCCGCCCTCTGTGTCTCTCTCTACCGCCCTCTGTGTCTCTCTCTCCGCCCTCTGTGTGTCTTCCCCTCCCTGTGTCTTATTCCCTTCCACTGTTTCTCTCTCTCCCTTTATCTGTGTATCTCTCTCTCTCTTCAGCTGTGTGTGTGTGTGTGTCTCTCTCTCTCTCTCTCTCTCTCCCCCCATGTTTCTCTCTCCTCCTCCCTCTGTGTCTGTCTGTTTTTCTCTCTTTCTCTCTCTCTTTCAGTCAGTCTCTTTATATCTTTTTATCCCTTGATCTTTCTTTCTTTTTCTCTCCCTTTCTCCCTCTCTCTTCCTTTGTGTTTGTCTCTCCACCGTTTTTCTCCCCCCCTGTGTTTCTCTCTCTCTCTCTCTCCCCCCTCTGTGTCTCTCTCTCCTCCTCCCTCTTTGTCTCTCTCTCTCTCTTTCTCTCTTTCTCTCTCTTTTTCTCTCAGTCCCTCTTTTTCTCTCTCTCTCTCTGTCTCTCTTTTTCTCTCTGTCTCTTTCTCTATTTTTCTCTCTGTCTCTCTTTTTCTCTCTGTCTCTCTTTTTCTCTCTGTCTCTCTTTTTCTCTCTCTCTGTCTCTCTTTTTCTCTCTGTCTCTCTTTTTCTCTCTCTCTCTGTCTCTCCTTTTCTCTCTCTCTCTGTCTCTCTTTTTCTCTCTGTCTCTCTTTTTCTCTCTGTCTCTCTTTTTCTCTCTGTCTCTCTTTTTCTCTCTGTCTCTCTTTTTCTCTCTCTCTCTGTCTCTCTTTTTCTCTCTCTCTCTCTGTCTCTCTTTTTCTCTCTCTCTCTGTCTCTCTTTTTCTCTCTCTCTCTGTCTCTCTTTTTCTCTCTGTATCTCTTTCTCTCTCTCTCTCAGTCTCTCTTTTTCTCTCTCTCTCAGTCTCTCTTTTTCTCTCTGTCTCTCTTTTTCTCTCTCTCTCAGTCTCTCTTTCTCACTCTTTCTATCTCTTTTTTTTCTCCTTTTGTTCATTCTCTCTTTCTCTCTCTTTCTCTGTACCCAGAGAACTGGAGACTGGAGACCAATGTTAGTGTAAAATACATGTAAACAGTTTTTTGTCTTTTCACATTTTTTCTTTTTTTATCAGCTTTGGAAATCCTACATCAACACAATATATATATATATATATATATATATATATATATATATATATATATATATATATATATATATATATATATATATATATATATATATATGTGGAGTGTGTCCCCGAAACGTCACGCTTAATAAAGATTTTTTGAAAAGACCAGTGAGTGCCTTCCTTCATCTTGTATATTTACCTGCTGGCACCCTGGCACTAGGATTTTGAAATTGAAAGTGCTCTCTAACTACATATATATATATATATATATATATATATATATATATATACATATATATATATAAAATGTGTGTGTATATATATGTATATATATATATTATTTTTTTTAAATGTATATTTAAATAAAATAATAGCTGACCAGAGTGGTTTAATTTTAACACACACTTTGATAGGACATTTAGTGCAATCTCAATTAAGTAGCTTAGCATTACCTTACACATGAAGACGCAGTCACTTGTGCTTGAACGGTCTGGTCAACTCTGCTGCTGTTTGTTTAGCTATAAATTATTCCACTGCAGGTCACTAACTCCCACGTAACCCCGGACTGGCTCTGATACACTTCCATTCCTTTTTGTGCTTGGGGGACAATGTGGGACTGAACACTCACACTGGGACACTAATAACAGTCTATAATACTACAATAACATACTATTAACTGTGTGGAAAAAAATAAAGAGCCACAGTGAAGCACTCTGTTTTGTGTGGTAATGGTGAGTGGGGCTAAAAGAGCCGGCGGCCCACCGGGCACTTGCCCGGTATGCCCTATGGTCAGTCCGGGCCTGGTTGTGTTACAAGCAAGCATTTCCTGCTTCTAGTCTGTCTGCTGAATGAGTGGGGAAGGGGGAGCAGAGAAAGGACTTAGATGGCATGTAGTGATATGCTTCATTGTATACAAATCTCTCAGGTCAGATAAATGTGCTCCCTTCTAAAGCAGTTTTTATAAATTTATATATAATGTATATACGGTTTTTATTCTTGTTTTAAGTTTTTTTTATTGTTTTATTTAACATTGTTGAAAAAGTTCTACAAAGGCATAAACAGACCATAAAGCAGCCCATACACACACGCACACACACACACACACACACACACACACACATATATATATATATATATATATATATATATATACTGTATATATTGCTTGAATTTATGGCATGATTTATGGTCTGTTTCATCATTTGACAAAGCAATATTCAACAATGTTAAATAAAACAAGAATAAAAAGTGTGTGTGCATGTGTATGTGTACATATATATATATATATACCTAGTTATCAAGCCGTCAACCTCAAATACGCTGGAATTCTGCAGCGTATTTGTGGCGAGGCTGATTCGCCTTAGTTATCAAAGGCTAGAGACCGGCAAAAGTAGAATTTTGTGACGTAAGCTTCGATCCGCCGGACTCCGACACAGATCGATTCTTACGTCACTACAGATGTTCCGCACACAAGTGCGGCACAATCTGACTACTTTTCCTAGTTATCAAAAAACTAGCAGGTACGCTCGGCACTTTTCCGGCCCAGCGTACCTGGTTTTCAATCCGCCGCCCTGGAGGCGGCGGATCCCATAGGAATCAATGGGAGTCTGACCATAGCGAAAGTACAAGTTTGCTGCTGCCAGACATCCCATTAATTTCTATGGGAGCTGTCTACACCTAACACCCTAACATGTACCCCGAGTCTAAACACCCCTAAGCTGTCCCCCCCTACACCGCGGCAACTAAATAAAGTTATTACCCCCTAAACCGCCGCTCCCGGAGCCCACCGCAAGCTACTCTATACATATTAACCCCTAAACCGCCGCTCCCTGACCCTGCCGCAACCTACATAATACCTAGTAACCCCTATCCTGCCCCCCTATACCGCCGCCCTCTATAATAAAGTTATTAACCCCTATCCTGCCGATCCCGGACCTCGCCGCAACTAAATAGTTTAACCCCTAAACCACCGCTCCCGGACCCCGCCGCAACCTATATTAAACTTATTAACCCCTAATCTGCCCCCCCCTACACCTATAATACATTTATTAACTCCTATCCTGCCCCCCCTACACCGCCGCCACTGTAATAAAATTATTAACCACTAAACCTAAGTCTAACCCTAACCCTAACACCCCCCTAACTTAAATATTAATTAAATAAATCTAAATAATATTTCTATTATTAACTAAATTAATCCTATTTAAAACTAAATACTTACCTTTAAAATAAACCCTAAGATAGCTACAATATAAATAATAATTATATTGTAGCTATCTTAGGATTTATTTTTATTTTACAGGTAACTTACAATTTATTTTAACTAGGTACAATAGCTATTAAATAGTTATTAACTATTTAATAGCTTACCTAGCTAAAATAAACTGAAATTTACCTTTAAAATAAATCCTAACCTAAGTTACAATTACACCTAACACTGCACTATACTTTAATAAATTATTTCTATTTAAAACTAAATACTTACCTGTAAAATAAACCCTAAGATAGCTACAATATAATTAATAATTACATTATAGCTATTTTAGGATTTATATTTATGTTACAGATAACTTGGTATTTATTTTAGCTAGCTAGAATAGTTATTAAATAGTTATTAACTATTTAATAACTACCTAGCTAAAAGAAATACAAAATTACCTGTAAAATAAATCCTAACCTAAGTTACAATTAAAACTAACACTACACTATCATTACATTAATTAAATAAATTAACTACAAATAACTACAATTAAATACAATTACATAAACTAACTAAAGTACAAAAAATAAAAACTAAGTTAAAAAAATAAAAAAATTAAGTTACAAACATTTAAAAAAAATATTACAACAATTTTAAGTTAATTACACCTAATCTAAGCCCCCTAATAAAATAACAAAGCCCCCCAAAATAAAAAAAATTCCCTACCCTATTCTACATTAAAAAAAGTTCAAAGCTCTTTTACCTTACCAGCCCTTAAAATGGCCTTTTGCGGGGCATGCCCCAAAGAAAACTGCTCTTTTGCCTTTAAAAGAAAAATACACCCCCCCCATTAAAACCCACTACCCACATACCCCTAATCTAACCCAAACCCCCCTTAAAAAAACCTAACACTACCCTCCTGAAGATCATCCTACCTTGAGTCGTCTTCACTCAGCCGAGCCACCGATGGAACCGAAGAGGAGATCCGTAGCGGCAGAAGTGATCCTCCAAGGGGCGCTGAAGAAGTCTTCCATCCGATGAAGTGATCCTCCAGGCGGCGCTGAAGAAGTCTTCCATCCGGGCGATGTCATCTTCCAAGCGGGGTCTTCAATCTTCTTTCTTCAGGATCCATCTTCATCCCGCCGACGCGGAACATCCTTCTTTCCCGACGGACTACCGACAAATGAAGGCTCCTTTAAGGGACGTCATCCAAGATGGTGTCCCTTCAATTCCGATTGGCTGATAGGATTCTATCAGCCAATCGGAATTAAGGTAGGAAAAATCTGATTGGCTGATTGAATCAGCCAATCAGATTGAAGTTCAATCCGATTGGCTGATTTAATCAGCCAATCAGATTGAGCTCGCATTCTATTGGCTGTTCGGATGAAGATGGATCCTGAAGAAAGAAGATTGAAGACCCCGCTTGGAAGATGACATCGCCCAGATGGAAGACTTCTTCTGCGCCGCCTGGAGGATCACTTCTGCCGCTCCAGATCTCCTCTTCGGTTCCATCGGTGGCTCGGCTGAGTGAAGACGACTCAAGGTAGGATGATCTTCAGGGGGGTAGTGTTAGGTTTTTTTAAAGGGGGTTTGGGTTAGATTAGGGGTATGTGGGTGGTGGGTTTTAATGTTGGGGGGGTTGTATTTTTCTTTTACAGGCAAAAGAGCAGTTTTCTTTGGGGCATGCCACACAAAAGGCCTTTTTAAGGGCTGGTAAGGTAAAAGAGCTTTGAACTTTTTAAATGTAGAATAGGGTAGGGAATTTTTTTATTTTGGGGGGCTTTGTTATTTTATTAGGGGGCTTAGATTAGGTGTAATTAGCTTAAAATTGTTGTAATATTTTTTAAATGTTTGTAACCTATTTTTTTTATTTTTTGTAACTTAGCTTTTTTTATTTTTTGTACTTTAGTTAGTTTATGTAATTGTATTTAATTGTAGTTATTTGTATTTAATTTATTTAATTAATTTAATGATAGTGTAGTGTTAGGTTTAATTGTAACTTAGGTTAGGATTTATTTTACAGGTAATTTTGTATTTCTTTTAGCTAGGTAGTTATTAAATAGTTAATAACTATTTAATAACTATTCTAACTAGCTAAAATAAATACCAAGTTACCTGTAAAATAAATATAAATCCTAAAATAGCTACAATGTAATTATTAATTACATTGTAGCTATCTTAGGGTTTATTTTACAGGTAAGTATTTAGTTTTAAATAGGAATAATTTATTTAAGTATAGTGTAGTGTTAGGTGTAATTGTAACTTAGGTTAGTTTTTATTTTACAGGTAAATTTCTCTTTATTTTAGCTAGGTAGCTATTAAATAGTTAATAACTATTTAATAGCTATTGTACCTAGTTAAAATAAATTGAAAGTTACCTGTAAAATAAAAATAAATCCTAAGATAGCTACAATATAATTATTATTTATATTGTAGCTATCTTAGGGTTTATTTTAAAGGTAAGTATTTAGTTTTAAATAGGATTAATTTATTTAATAATAGAAATATTATTTAGATTTATTTAATTAATATTTAAGTTAGGGGGGGTGTTAGGGTTAGTGTTAGACTTAGGTTTAGGGGTTAATAAATTTATTACAGTGGCGGCGGTGTGGGGGGGCAGGATAGGAGTTAATAAATGTATTATAGGTGTAGGGGGGGCAGATTAGGGGTTAATAAGTTTAATATAAGCAGTTTAGGGGTTAAACTATTTATTTAGTTGCGGCGAGGTGCGGGATCAGCAGGATAGGGGTTAATAAATTTATTATAGAGGGCGACGGTATAGGGGGGGCAGGATAGGGGTTACTAGGTATAATGTAGGTTGCGGCGGTGTCCGGGAGTGGCGGTTTAGGGGTTAATACATTTATAAGAGTTGAGGCGGGGTCTAGGAGTGGCGGTTTAGGGGTTACTAACTTTATTGAGTTACGGGAGGCTCCGGGGGCGCCGTTATAGGGGGTAGAACAGTATAGTTAGTGTGGGTGCTTAGTGACAGGCTAGCAATAAAGCTGTAAAAAAGCCAAAGAGCAGCGAGATCGGATGAGTGATAACTCTCACAGTCCACTGCTCATCGCCCCGTACTTGGTGCGCGGCTTTTTGACAGCTTTTTTGATAACTTAGGCAAATTTTTCAGGTCCACGGCGGCGATGGTAGGCGAGCTTAGGCGGGCGTATTGGGCCGGCGAAGGCAGGAAAGTTGACACGTTGATAACTAGGCCTCAATGTGTGCATATGTGTGTTTGTGTATATGATTGTGTATGTAAATAAATGTGTGTTTATAGTTATTATTTTATTAACAGTTTCTTAAAATGTTATAAATATCATAATATCTATAATTTACTAAATAATCATAATAATATATGTGTGTTTGTGTATATTTGTGTGAGTGTAAATGCATGCGTTTATGTGTGTATGTGTGTGTGCTTGCATTCATGGCTATGCTGAAGCGCCATTGAGTTATTTTTTATGGGGGGCCCAAAAATAAACAAACTTGCACCAGGGCCCTCTGTTCATTAGGTCCGCCACTGGACAGATCATGTCCAACAACTGCCTAACCTCACCCCAGACCTGGTTCATTACTCAGAACACCTGCAACTTCATCTTCCCCTGCCCTGGCCTCTCTCATGGAACACCCATAACTAAACTTACGCCTACCTTGTTCCCATGTGTGGAATACCCACAACTCCCCCAGTGTTCCCCACCCCAGAACAACCACTGATTGTGTATATAAATAGAACAACCACAGCCGAAAGCTAAAGATTATCATAAGGTCACTGCTTCTTACCCTCACAAAATATCTCAAACTGATTATTAGTCTGTGATGATTAAGACATCAGGTTCTCACCCAACTGGTACAGCATAAGCCGGGCAGGGCTCTATGTGCAGTTCTCTTGCCCAGAATACAGATGTACTTGTTCCCTGGCTGAGAACATTATCCACACGCACCTTGTTTAATGCGGCCCTTTAACTTGTTTTCATCAGTAATCAGTCATTTAGTTTACTATGATGTAGTAATATTTACATTCTATGTCATGCTTTTTTAATTTGTGATTTACAGGTAAATACATTGAAAAATACAAAACGGAAGACATTTTTAAGTATAAAGAAATCATATTTTTTTTTATTGAGATGGATTATATTATAAAAAATAAACAGTCTTATTTTTCTTTTATTCTATTTCTTTTTATGTAGACAAACATGTGAATAGTTCATATCCATCCTTCACTAGAATAAGCATCAGAATGATACTGCAAACTCCAATAGTCTTAGACACCAATGACTATTCACAAACATTGGAGATATCACAGCAGATATTTAGAGAAGATGGTGAATTGGCAGGAACTGGGCAGCAATCATTATGTACAGAGAGTAATTTAGTCATCAAACAAGAGGACAACATTTATGACTTATCTAGTGGAATTATTATTTCAGAGGATAAACCACACACATTTACTGAATTTTCAAAACATATTAAAGAAGGGAGAAGTCTATAGTCTAACCAAATGATTCATACAAAGGAGAAACCTTTCAAATCTACAGAAGGTGAGAAAAGCTTTAGATGGAAGTCTCCTCTACTAGAACACTACAAAATTCACACAGGTGAGAAACCACACACATGTACTGAGTGCGGCAAATGTTTTACACAAATGAATTATCTGAAAATTCATGAAAGGAGTCACACAGGAGAAAATTCATTCACATGTACAGAGTGTGGAAAAAGTTTTACACAAATTAATAATCTGAAAACTCATAAATGATTCACACAGGAGAAAAACCTTTCACATGTACAGTGTGTGGAAAAAGTTTTACACAAAAGGGTGATCTGAAAAGGCATGAAAGGATTCACACAGGAGAAAAGCCTTTTACATGTACAGAGTGTGGAAAAAGTTTTACAGAAAAGAGTACTCTGAAAAAGCATGAAAGGATTCACACAGGGGAAAAGCCTTTCACATGTACAGAGTGTGGAAAAAGTTTTTCAGAAAAGAGTACTCTGAAAAAGCATGAAAGGATTCACACAGGGGAAAAGCCTTTCACATGTACAGAGTGTGGAAAATGTTTTACAGAAAAGAGTAGTCTGAAAACTCATGAAAGGATTCACACAGGTGAAAAGCCTTTCACATGTACAGAGTGTGGAAAATGTTTTATACAAATGAGTAGTCTGAAAACTCATGAAAGGATTCACAAGAGAAGAAACCTTTCATATGTTTAGAAAGTGGAATGAAGGTTTTCATTGAAGTCAGGTATCACAAAACAGCAAATATTTGCACACAAATGAACTTTATAAATGCAGTGTACAAACCTTTTTATAGTTATCCTAAAGAGGACAAACTCTCTAAATAGAAACATCAAAAAGGATAATATTGAAAATAATACTTTCTAAATCACAGTTATAAAAGTCCCAGATTGGAAGTGCTCTCCTGCAGTCCTTTGTTCCTCTATATATGTGCACCTTAGTTTCTCTCATATAAATGTGATTGAATCCAAACACCACACAGGAATATACTGACCAGTTTACACAACCATTCACCACCAAAGCACCCCCAGTGTTGTTTATTAATATGCCAGTGTTAGGAGATGTATGTTTGTTTTACATAGGGGAGAAAATAATTCATTTACAGAATAAAGGAGTCTTTATGTAAATAGAGTGTTAGAGAAATATATAAACAAGAACATCAGTCTCAAATGATTGACATCTGGGAGATATATTTATTATGCACATCATGAGGATAAACCTTTTTTTATAGCAATAGATACTTAGCATTGTACATGTTATATACAAGAGGAATTACTGAGGGGAAACTGATTTTAAAGGGACATTAAACCCAAATGTTTTCTTTCATGTTTCAGATAGAGAATACCATTTTAAACAACTTTCAAATGTACTTATATAATCTAATTTGCTTCATTCTCTTTATATTCTTTCATGAAAAGCATATCTAGATATGCTCAGTAGCTTCTGATTGGTGGCTGCACGTACTTGCCTCATGTGATTGGCTCACCGATGTGCATTGCTATTTCTTTAACAAAAGATATCTAAAGAATGAAGCAAATTAGATTATATAAGTAAATTAGAAAGTTGTTTAACCCCTTAATGACCACAATGTACCCTGTATGTCACTGGTCATTAAGGGGTTTTTCAGGACATAATAGCACAAGTCTAGCAAGAACACACTATCAATGCCCTCCCTCCAGCAGTCTCAACACTGGTGGCAAGACCGCGCTATAAAACAATCAAGTCCCAAAAAAAGGCCAGTGACATACAGGGTACGTCGCTGGTCCTTAAGGGGTTAAAATGGTATTCTCTATCTGAATCATGAAAGAAAAAATGTGGGTTTAATGTCCCTTTAAATGGCTACTATAACCTACATGTATACTGGGTATGTAATATGGGTGTCATGTTCTGTAACTTGATATTATGGGGCCTAGTTATCAAGCCGTCAACCTCAAATACGCTGGAATTCCGCAGCGTATTTGTGGCGATGCTGATTCGCCTTAGTTATCAAAGGCTAGAGACCGGCAAAAGTAGAATTTTGTGACATAAACTTCGATCCGCCGGACTCAGTCCGACACAGATCGATTCTTACGTCACTCCAGATGTTCCGCACACAAGTTCGGCACAATCTGACTACTTTTGCTAGTTATCAAAAAACTAGCAGGTACGCTCGGCACTTTTCCGGCCCAGCGTACCTGGTTTTCAAACCGCCGCCCTGGAGGCGGTGGATCCCATAGGAATCAATGGGAGTCTGACCATAGCGAAAGTACAAGTTCGCTGCTGCCAGATATCCCATTGATTCCTATGGGAGCTGTCTACCCCTAACACCCTAACATGTACCCAGAGTCTAAACACTACTAATCTGTTCCCCCTACACCGCCGCAACTAAATAAAGTTATTACCCCCTAAACCGCCACTCCCGGAGCCCACCGCAAGCTACTCTATACATATTAACCCCTAAACCGCCGCTCCCTGACACCGCCGCAACTATAATAAATGTATTAACCCCTAAACCGCCGCTCCCGGAGCCCACCGCCACCTACATTATACCTAGTAACCCCTATCCTGCCCCCCCTATACCGCCGCCCTCTATAATAAAGTTATTAACCCCTATCCTGCCGATCCCGCAAATCGCTGCAACTAAATAAATAGTTTAACCCCTAAACCGCCGCTCCCGGACCCTGCCGCAACCTATATTAAATTTATTAACCCCTAATCTGCCCCCCTACACCGTCGCCACCTATAATACATTTATTAACCCCTATCCTGCCCCCCACTACACCGCCGCCACTGTAATAAATTTATTAACCCCTAAACCTAAGTCTAACACTAACCCTAACACCCCCCTAACTTAAATATTAATTAAATAAATCTAAATAATATTTCTATTATGAACTAAATTAATCCTATTTAAAACTAAATACTTACCTTTAAAATAAACCCTAATATAGCTACAATATAAATAATAATTATATTGTAGCTATGTTAGGATTTATTTTTATTTTACAGGCATCTTTCAATGTATTTTAACTAGGTACAATAGCTATTAAATAGTTATTAACTATTTAATAGCTTACCTAGCAAAAATAAACTGAAATTTACCTGTAAAATAAATCCTAACCTAAGTTACAATTACACCTAACACTACACTATACTTAAATAAATTATTCCTATTTAAAACTAAATACTTACCTGTAAAATAAACCCTAAGATAGCTACAATGTAATTAATCATTACATTGTAGCTATTTTAGGAATTATATTTATTTTACAGGTAACTTTGTATTTATTTTAGCTAGTTCCGATCAGCCAATAGAATGCGAGCTCAATCTGATTGGCTGATTGGATCAGCCAATCGGATTGAACTTGAATCTGATTGGCTGATTCAATCAGCCAATCAGATTTTTCCTACCTTAATTCCGATTGGCTGATAGAATCCTATCAGCCAATCGGAATTGAAGGGACGCCATCTTGGATGACGTCCCTTAAAGGAGCCTTCATTCGTCGGTAGTCCGTCGGTAAAGAAGGATGTTCCGCGTCGGCGGGATGAAGATTGAAGATTGAAGACCCCGCTTGGAAGATGACATCGCCCGGATAGAAGACTTCTTCAGCGCCTCTTGGAAGATGACATCGCCCGGATGGAAGACTTCTTCAGCGCCGACTGGAGGATCACTTCATCGGATGGAAAATTTCTTCAGCGCCCCTTGGATGATGACTACTGCCGCTCCGGATCTCCTCTTCGGTTCCATCGCTGCTCGGCTGAGTGAAGACAACTAAAGGTAGGATGATCTTCAGGGGATTAGTGTTAGGTTATTTTAAGGGGGGTTTGGGTTAGATTGGGGTATGTGGGTGGTGGGTTTTAATGTTGGGGGGGTTGCATTTTTCTTTTACAGGCAAAAGAGCTGAATTCTTTGGGGCATGCCCCACAAAAGGCCCTTTTAAGGGCTGGTAAGGTAAAAGAGCTTTGAACTTTTTTAATTTAGAATAGGGTAGGGCATTTTTTTTATTTTGGGGGGGTTTGTTATTTTATTAGGGGGCTTAGATTAGGTGTAAGTAGCTTATAATTGTTGTAATATTTTTTAAATGTTTGTAACCTATTTTTTTTATTTTTTGTAACTTAGCTTTTTTATTTTTGTACTTTAGTTAGTTTATGTAATTGTATTTAATTGTAGTTATTTGTAGTTAATTTATTTAATTTATTTAATGATAGTGTAGTGTTAGGTTTAATTGTAACTTAGGTTAGGATTTATTTTACAGGTAATTTTGTATTTCTTTTAGCTAGGTAGTTAGTAAATAGTTAATAACTATTTAATAGCTATTATACCTAGTTAAAATAAATACAAAGTTACCTGTAAAATAAATATAAATCCTAACATAGCTACAATATAATTATTAATTACTGGAGCAAGAAAGGGAAAGAATACACTTGAAAGCACTCACAGGTCACTTATTGAGTGATATTAATATGGAGAGATCAAAAAATGAAATCCAAGATTAGAGGAGACATAAACTTAACTATAATTAAAATTTAACTTTTATTGGGGTTCGAAAATAAAATAGGAAAAAACTTTAAAAACAGACTTATGTACCGATTGTAGTCTATTTGGCTTATCGTGTAACTGTACAGAATACTTAGAATTCTTCTGCAAATACTCCTATGTATAATTGGGTTGCAGTTAATTAACCTACTTGTGTACTGCTATTCGCTGCTGTCTGTGTATAATGTACTTATATATACCTTGGATTAAGTATGACCATTTTCGGTTAAGTTAGATATATTGCCAGTTTTAACCATCTACAGAAAAAAAGCAGTTTTAAGTATAATCTTTCTTCGCTCAGTTATCTGAGAGGTTGATTATATCTCTATTCCCACATATGTATGTGTTTCAGTCTGAGTATTTAGTAATGATACAGTGTCTCGAATACACTGTTATGTAATAGTAATTCACAAGACTGTTTGTGTATTAGCGTGTGCTGATGTCACACCCACAAGCATATCAGAAATTAACTTTGTCTCTGTTCCCACACGTATACATATTTCAGTCAAATTATTAAGTAATGATACAGTGTCTCAAATACACTGTTAAATACTAGTAATTCACAAGACTGTTTGTGTATTAGCGTGTGCTGGTGTCACACCTACATGCATATCACAATCTAAATATTTCTCATCTGCTCTGTTATGTATCAATAATTCAGCAGAATGTTTGTGCCATAGAGTGTGCCGATATTCGCTGCTTTCAGTGTGTAGTAAACTTATATATATCTCAATTTAAGCAAAATAATTTGTCGTTAAATTAGGTATATTACCAGCTTTGACCATCTATAAATTATACAAAGGCAGTTTATAAGTATAATATTGTTTCTTCAGTTGTCTGAGAGGTTAACTGTGTCTCAATTTTCCCACGCATATACAAATTTCAGTCAGGAATGTTTTAATAATAATCACAGTGACTCGTGTCCTGTTATGTGATAGTGATTCACAAGACTGTTTGTGTATTAGCGTGTGCTGATATTAGCTGCTCTGTAAATGTCATAGATTTATATATCTCTCCATTTAGACAGAGCCGATCTCCATTCAGTTAGGTATACTAACAGTTATGACCATATACCGATCTGAGACGGCCGGTACTGAGTATAATACTTATTTACCTGCTCAATTTTTTAAGAGGTTAGCTGTGTCTATATTTACACACACTTATGTCTCATAGTTTAAATATTTGATAATGTTGCAACGACCCAACTGCACATTTGTGACCGTGGTTCACAAGACTATTTATGCATTAGCGTGTGCTGACATTTGCTGCTATTTTTAAATTGATATGCTCATGTAAATCTCAGTTTTGTACATACATGTAATCCATGAGATTCGGTATACTAACTATATTGACAGCTGTAACCGTTACCTGCCTGAAAGAGTAATATGCTCTCTAGCGTTCTCAAGTACTAGGTTAGTTAATAAAACATGATTGCCAGTGACACTTAGCTAGCCAGATCAATGTTAATATTTAAACATTCATAGCCATCAGTAGACTTTGATTAAATTAAGTGAAAAGACTACAGTAATTGAATCGGTAGCTTAAGGCATACTAAAAACACAGGAGCTCCTAGGACTCCTCACCATTGCCCTAACGTCCCTGACATGTTTTGCCACGTAACGTGGCTTTTTCAAAGGTGAACGCGCCGCACTGTGGTCGGCTATTTAAGGCTGCTGATTGTCACACCCCCAATGGGCGTATCATTGCCTACTAACCTATCGATGTAAGGTATAACCATTCGTCATAGATGGGTGAATATTGGTGAATTATCGTCGATAGAATTTAACTGTTTCTTGACCAGCTAAAAAATTGGGCATGATTTTAAGATTGAAACTTTCATTTTATTAGAGTTGGGAATTGAGAACCTGAATTTACTATTTTGCGATGTCTATTGAACTCAGTGTAGTTGAATACTTTTACATTTGAAGTAAATTTCCATGATTTACTACCTAAATTAATTTTCATGATGCTAATTTGGTGAAATTGGGTATGATCTTGTGGTGTGCTTGTATCGATTCTTTTGTCTCCGTACAATACATGGGATTGTAAGTACATAACAGAAAACTCAGATTAAACTGAGTTACTGCTGTCATACCAATATTGATAGATTGTGTAGAGTTACAAAATAGTTGTTTTGATATGGATACAATAGAGTAACATTGCAGTCCTCATCCAACTAGATAATGTACATCTATCATCAACAACATGGCTAGTTACTGCTGATGTAGAATCATTATATACATGCATCAAACATGAATTGGGAATTCAAGCTGTGAAATGGTTTCTAGCAATGGGTTCAGAAGAAAACCCTGCTCATGATGACTTTATCTTGCAATTGTTGAAGTTCATTCTCACACATAACTTCTTTACATTCAACAATAGTTTTTACCTCCAAACTAGGGGTACCGCGATGGGTACTGCCTGTGCTCCCACCTATGCCAATCTCTTTCTAGGCTGGTGGGAGCACAAATATGTTTTCTCAGATGACAACACTGACAACCTAAACAAAATCCCATTATGGATTCGTTACATTGATGACGTGCTCTTCTTTTGGGAAGGCACCAAAAACGAATTAGATACATTCATGGCAAGGTTGAATTCTAACAATATTAACATCAAACTCACATATGAAGCTGATCAGACAAAAATCAACTTTCTTGATCTTCAAATCATAAAAACTGCAACAGGTACATTAGCAATGGACGTTCACCGCAAAAGTACAGCTACCAACAGCTTACTTCATAGTACAAGCTCACATGCTCCTAATACAATTAAAGCTCTACCAGGAGGTGAATTTCTCCGAATGAGACGCAATTGTTCCACTGAGGACAACTACAAACAGAGAGCTAAAGACGTTACCGAAAGACTTATATCCAGAGGATATAGTCGCAGATCCATTAAAAAAGCAGAATCTAAAGCTAGAAATACATCTAGACGGGACCTACTAAAAAAGAAAAATATATCTCAGCAAGACCAAATCAGATTTATCTCCACTTACAATCCAAGGAGCACCCAAATTGTGAATATCCTACAGAACAACTGGCACATACTAACCTCTGACCCGATTTTATCACGAATCATGGGAGATAGGGTCCACACGGGATACAGAAGAACTCGAAATCTTAAGGACTTAATCAGTCCCAGTCATCTACAAGGCCCGAAAACCAAGGGAGCATTTAAACAAGGCTCATTCAAATGTGGTACCTGTAGTACATGCAGCTTTATGATTAAAAAAGAAGAACTCTGTGATCGATTCAACAAAAGGCATAAGATCAAATCTTACATCAATTGCCATACAGAGGGTGTAATGTATGCCCTGCAATGTACATGTAATATGTTCTATGTTGGGATGACAACGAGGAAAATCAGAATAAGACTTCAAGAACATCTGAGGAATATTAAAAATGCTGCTAAAGATGCACAGGAGGGTAAAAATGTGACCTCTGTAGCACGCCATTTTCTCAAGCGTCACAATTCAAAACAATCGGATCTCAAATGCTTTGGCATTGAAAAGAAAGAATTGGGCATAAGAGGCGGAAACTTGGAGAATATGTTACTCCAAGCAGAGAGTAAATGGATCTTTCTATTGAATACTGTACAACCCTATGGACTAAATGAATTCAATAACTTTGTCTCGTTTCTATAAGAACTTCGTGCAAACACCTTGTTATAGTAAAGGAAATGCTTTTATCAAATTGAATACTATCAAATTATGTAGATATAATGTGCTTTTTCAATATTACCTCTGACAATCAAGGGTAAACTATTGAATTATCATAAAGCTCAAAATCATACTCCCCCCTTTTTTCTCTTTAAAGACAGTTAATCAAACGATATTCACAAATTCACACACGTTTTGTTTCACCTTCTTAAATCACTTTCACAGCACTGCTCTCAATGGATTGCTTTAGACATTTCCTCATTTAAAATTTCACACAAAAATATCTTGTATCACTTTAAGTTGTTATTTTTTAAATGTCCCAAAAATAATTTTTATGTGGGATGACCCTATACACCAGTAGATCCTGTTTCAGATACCCAACAGTAAACATACACTCTTATTTTATATGTGCATTTAATGTATGCACTATTAATCACTTCAAAATGACTAACATCACAATGTTACACACTAGTATAAGCCAAGACGGCTCACACAACACCTCACATTTAAATCCAAATGATCATGTATCACTCACTTATGTATCCCAAACCTGATAGGGAGCTCATAATTTTGAAACAAAAAAGTAATTTCAACAACGCTCCAAAGCAGTCGCATGTATGATAACGGTAACATTTCGTAGTTACACAACATGAGTTAATCACACGCTGCAATGTTACTCTATTGTATCCATATCAAAACAACTATTTTGTAACTCTACACAATCTATCAATATTGGTATGACAGCAGTAACTCAGTTTAATCTGAGTTTTCTGTTATGTACTTACAATCCCATGTATTGTACGGAGACAAAAGAATCGATACAAGCACACCACAAGATCATACCCAATTTCACCAAATTAGCATCATGAAAATTAATTTAGGTAGTAAATCATGGAAATTTACTTCAAATGTAAAAGTATTCAACTACACTGAGTTCAATAGACATCGCAAAATAGTAAATTCAGGTTCTCAATTCCCAACTCTAATAAAATGAAAGTTTCAATCTTAAAATCATGCCCAATCCTTTAGCTGGTCAAGAAACAGTTAAATTCTATCGACGATAATTCACCAATATTCACCCATCTATGACGAATGGTTATACCTTACATCGATAGGTTAGTAGGCAATGATACGCCCATTGGGGGTGTGACAATCAGCAGCCTTAAATAGCCGACCACAGTGCGGCGCGTTCACCTTTGAAAAAGCCACGTTACGTGGCGAAACATGTCAGGGACGTTAGGGCAATGGTGAGGAGTCCTAGGAGCTCCTGTGTTTTTAGTAAGCCTTAAGCTACCGATTGTCATGATTCCGTCCGTTCATTGCCGTGTCGCCGCGGCTCCCGGATCTTCTCTGTGTGACTGACGTCACGTCGCTTAGCAACGTGACGCTTTCTCGACACACCCCTCTGATGACGTTGCCGCTCCTGCCTTTAAACCACGGCGGGAGATCTGAATCGGGGCCCGTTTGTTTGTTCCCCTTGGAGTTTGTGAGTACCTTGTCAAATTCTGTTTTCTTGTGTACCGACTGGGTCAGGTGTGTTCCACTGCTTATCGGGTGGCTTTACCCAAGACTCTCAAAGTCCATCCGGTATTCCATGTTTCTCTTTTAAAACCTGTGATGACTAACAGGTATTCTAAGCCTTTTTCTAAACCTCCACCGTTATTTGTGCATGGACACCCTGAGTTTGAGATCAGCCATATTCTAGATTCCAAGTTGCGTGGCAAGAAATTGTATTATCTCATTCATTGGAAAGGTTATCCAGTCACGGAATGTTCTTGGGAACCGGCTCATCAAGTAAATGCTCCTACTTTGATCAAGACCTTCCACAAGACTCATCCTGATAGGCCTGGTCCTGTCCCCCGGAGGGGTCCTTGAGGAGGGGGGTGCTGTCATGATTCCGTCCGTTCATTGCCGTGTCGCCGCGGCTCCCGGATCTTCTCTGTGTGACTGACGTCACGTCGCTTAGCAACGTGACGCTTTCTCGACACACCCCTCTGATGACGTTGCCGCTCCTGCCTTTAAACCACGGCGGGAGATCTGAATCGGGGCCCGTTTGTTTGTTCCCCTTGGAGTTTGTGAGTACCTTGTCAAATTCTGTTTTCTTGTGTACCGACTTCTGCCTGCCTGACCAAGCCTTTTGCCTTAACCCTTTTGCTGATGTTTGGATACCGACTTCTGCCTGCCTGACCAAGCCTTTTGCCTTAACCCTTTTGCTGATGTTTGGATACCGACTTCTGCCTGTCTGACCAAGCCTTTTGCCTTAACCCTTTTTGCTGATGTTTGGATACCGACTTCTGCCTGCCTGACCTTGCCTTTTGCTTTAACCTCTATTGTTATTTGGATGCCGACTTCTGCCTGCCTGACCTTGCTTTTGCCTTATTCCACAATCTTTTCTTTGATTAATAAAACCTGCTTAAAGGGACATTTACTTTTACAAGTTGCAAAGGAGAACTTTGACTTTCTGTTTTGTTATAAGCCTGCTTAAAGGGACATTTACTTTTACAAGCTGCAAAGGAGAACTTTGACTTTCTGTTTTGTTATAAGCCTGCTTAAAGGGACATTTACTTTTACAAGCTGCAAAAGAGAACTTTGATTTTCTGTTTTGTTATAGCCTGCTTAAAGGGACATTTACTTTTACAAGCTGCAAAAGAGAACTTTGTTACAAGCCTGCTAATGAGGACCTTTTTTCTAAGCTGCAAATAAGAGCATTTCCTTTATATTCTTTGACCTGCTTAAAGGGACGTTTTTTCCTTTGTGGCTTCCCTGCATTCTGGAGCAATAATTATTTTTGTTATCTTTCTCATCTGTTTCCTGAGTGGGTCACGTCCTGGATATTTCTCAGTGTGCTAGCGTGTGCTTTCTATTCACGCTAGCAGTTGGGTTGCATCCCGGACTGATTCCAAAGCGGCTGACATTACAAACGGGCCATAAAAATGGACCCCACTGAATTATCCATGGCCGTGGCTCACCAGGGACAGCTTTTGGGATCTCATGCCACTCACTTGCAGTCTCTGGACACTAAACTTGATCAAATAACTGCTCTATTACAAAATTTGGTTGCTACTGCACCTCCCAATCCTAATCCCAATCCTAATCCTATTGAGGCATTACCTCCTTCGATTCCTAACAATCAGTCTCAGGTACAACTAAGTCCCAGGATACCTCTTCCGGATAAATATGATGGGAATCCTGAAGAATGTAGAGGCTTTCTGAATCAATGCCGTCTTCATTTCCGAAATAGCCCTACTCTTTTTGCTACTCCCTCTTCTAGAATCACATTTCTTATTTCCTTAATGAAAGGAAAAGCCTTGGCTTGGGTATCACCTTTGCTAGAAAAGAATGATCCTATACTTTTGGATGTTGATACATTTCTATCTATGTTCTCAAATGTATTCGATAAACCTGGAAGGTCATCCGCTGCTGAAGCCACTCTCCTGGATTTACGTCAAGGTAATCAACCAGTTTCTCAATACGCTATTGAGTTCCGCACCCTTGCCTCTGAAACCACTTGGAATCAGGGAGCACTCAGAGCCGCTTTCCGTAAAGGACTTTCTGAGCGTCTCAAGGATGAATTGGTGTATCGTGAACTTCCAGAGTCCTTAGAAGCCTTAATAAATCTCTGTATCAGTCTCGACGCCAGGTTTCGTGAACGCCAACAAGAAAAGGATAGAACACAGAGGTTTTCAACTCGAACTCCTTTTCGTTTGGCTCCTCGTTTTTCTAATCCAGTCACTCCAGTCTCTCCTACTACTGATCAGGCTGAACCCATGGAAGTGGGAAGTATAAAATTAACTGAGACTGAACGCTTGAGAAGACGGACTCTTGGCTTATGTCTGTACTGTGGCCTTAAAGGGCATTTATTAAGGGATTGTCCTACTAGGCCAGTAAAAGCCAGGGCTTAACTCTAGTCCAGGGAACTGAGTTAAGCCAAAACAGTTGCCATTCCCTATACAAGAAACTCTTTGTTCCAGTAACCCTTCTAATTGGACATAAGAAGATTTATACCCAAGCTCTAATCGATTCTGGTGCTGGAGGAGTGTTCATTGACTCTACATTCGTCTCTACTCACTCTATACCCTTACTAAAGAAGGAGTATTCCATTTCAGTCTCTACGGTCAGTGGAGATCCTTTGGGTTCTGGATATATTCAGTTTGCTACTCAACCCTTACTCCTCACCGTAGGAATACTTCATTCCGAGACAATTTGTTTTGATGTCATCCCCACTCCGCAATTTCCCATTATCTTGGGATTACCCTGGCTCCAAATTCACAATCCGATTTTTTCTTGGACTTTCGGTGAACTCACTTCCTGGGGATCTACATGCCAGACTAAATGTCTTCAAAAGATTACCAAGTTACCACTCACTATTGCTCTCACAGTCGAAACTCCGGACTCCTTACCTATGCCTTATCATGACTTTGTGGATGTTTTCTCCAAAAAAGAAGCTGAACGTCTTCCTCCTCACCGCCCTTTTGATTGCCCCATTGATCTCCTTCCCGGGGCTACCTATCCTCGAGGCAAGACATATCCACTTTCTAAACCAGAAAACATGGCTTTGGAAGAATATATTAAAGACAATCTGGCTAGAGGATTTATTCGACCCTCCTCTTCCCCTGTAGGGGCTGGTTTCTTTTTTGTAGGAAAAAAGGATGGCGGATTAAGACCCTGTATTGATTACCGAGGATTAAATCAGATTACCATCAAGAACAGTTATCCTCTACCCCTTATTCCTGAACTTTTTACTTATCTTCAGGGAGCCACCATATTCACCAAACTCGACCTACGTGGTGCATACAATCTGATCCGTATACGCAAAGGAGATGAGTGGAAGACTGCCTTTAACACTCGATTTGGGCATTATGAATATTTGGTCATGCCCTTCGGGCTATGCAATGCTCCGGCGGTTTTCCAACATTTTGTAAACGAGATCTTTCGTGATTTTTTGAATATCTTTGTCATCATATACCTTGACGACATCTTAATTTTTTCTCAGAACCACCAAGATCATGTGCACCACGTCAAGAAAGTACTTCAACGTTTAAGAGAATTCCATCTGTTTGCTAAACTGGAGAAATGTTCTTTCCATCAAAAATCCATACGCTTTCTGGGTTATGTAATATCGGCATCTGGATTTGAAATGGACCCTACTAAACTTTCTGCCATTTTGGATTGGCCTAGACCTGATTCTTTGAAGGCTTTACAACGTTTTCTAGGCTTCGCCAACTACTACAGGAAGTTCATCAAGGATTTTGCTACTATTACTTCTCCTCTTACTTCTCTCACTAGAAAAGGACAAAACTGTAAAAAATTGCCTCCTGAGGCTATAGAAGCTTTTGAGTCTCTCAAAGAAGCTTTTTCCTCAGCACCTATTCTCCGTCATCCAAATCCTGAGTTTCAATTTATCCTGGAAGTTGATGCTTCCTCTGTTGCTGCTGGAGCTGTTCTGTCTCAACGAATACCAGAGACTGGAAAGATTCATCCTGTTGCTTTCTTCTCTAAAAAATTCACTCCTTCTGAATTTAACTATGACGTAGGGAATAAAGAGTTGCTTGCCATCAAAATGGCATTGGATGAATGGAGGCATTGGCTGGAAGGTACTTCTTTGCCATTTACCATACTCACTGATCATAAGAACCTTCTGTATCTCCAAACAGCCAAACGATTGAATTCCAGGCAAGCACGCTGGTCATTATTCTTCTCCCGGTTTCACTATAATTTGTCTTACATACCTGGTTCAAAAAATATTAAAGCAGACGCCCTTTCCAGACAATTTCAAGATACCCCAGTTCCTGAGTCTGGTACCATTCTCCAACCTCATGAAGTCATAGCCCAGTTAACAACTTCCTGGTTACAAGAATTACAGTCTGCTCAAGAGAATCTTCCTTTGTCCTGTAAACCTCCCGATGGTTTACTCTTTGTTCCTGAACGCCTTCGTTCCAAGATTTTATTTTGGGCTCATGATAGTCCCCTTTCTGGACATCCTGGCATCAGTATTACCACTCGAAACCTCAAACAACATGTCTGGTGGCCTACTCTCTCTCAAGATGTGAAGGATTACGTCTCAGTATGCACACAATGTGCCATGAACAAAACTCCACGCCAACTTCCTTCAGGATTGCTCCAACCATTGCCTATACCTCACCAGCCTTGGACTCATGTATCCATGGACTTCATTACCAACCTTCCCTTGTCCGCTGGAAACAATACTATCTGGGTGGTGGTCGACAGGTTCACTAAGACTGCCCATTTTGTACCCTTACCAGGATTACCATCTGCCAAAAGACTCTCTGAACTTTTTATTTCACATATTGTAAGAATCCATGGATTTCCTCTAGATATTGTTTCAGATAGAGGGGTACAGTTTGTTTCTCGATTTTGGAGGTCACTTTGTAAACATTTTGGAACTACTATATCTCTCTCTACTTCTCACCACCCACAATCGAATGGCCAGACTGAAAGGGTAAACCAGTGTCTTGAAACATATCTTAGACATTATGTGGATCATTATCACTCTAACTGGACTTCTTACCTTCCTTTGGCTGAATTGGCTCATAATGCCCGGTACAATTCCTCCCTTCAGACTTCTCCTTTTCATGCAGCTTACGGATATCAGCCCAGAACATTTCCTTTGCATACTTCTTCCACAGTGAATCCTGCTTCTGATCTTACAGCCCGAAGATTAACTCGACATTGGCGGAAAATACATCGTATTCTTTCTGTAACTTCTAGACGTTACAAGTTCTTTTCAGACCTTCGACGGAAGAAGGCTCCCAAATATCGCCCTGGTGATAAAGTTTGGATTAACTCTCGATTTCTTCGCCTGAAACAACCTTCTAACAAATTGGGACCACGATACGTGGGTCCTTTCCGAATACTGGGTCAGGTGTGTTCCACTGCTTATCGGGTGGCTTTACCCAAGACTCTCAAAGTCCATCCGGTATTCCATGTTTCTCTTTTAAAACCTGTGATGACTAACAGGTATTCTAAGCCTTTTTCTAAACCTCCACCGTTATTTGTGCATGGACACCCTGAGTTTGAGATCAGCCATATTCTAGATTCCAAGTTGCGTGGCAAGAAATTGTATTATCTCATTCATTGGAAAGGTTATCCAGTCACGGAACGTTCTTGGGAACCGGCTCATCAAGTAAATGCTCCTACTTTGATCAAGACCTTCCACAAGACTCATCCTGATAGGCCTGGTCCTGTCCCCCGGAGGGGTCCTTGAGGAGGGGGGTGCTGTCATGATTCCGTCCGTTCATTGCCGTGTCGCCGCGGCTCCCGGATCTTCTCTGTGTGACTGACGTCACGTCGCTTAGCAACGTGACGCTTTCTCGACACACCCCTCTGATGACGTTGCCGCTCCTGCCTTTAAACCACGGCGGGAGATCTGAATCGGGGCCCGTTTGTTTGTTCCCCTTGGAGTTTGTGAGTACCTTGTCAAATTCTGTTTTCTTGTGTACCGACTTCTGCCTGCCTGACCAAGCCTTTTGCCTTAACCCTTTTGCTGATGTTTGGATACCGACTTCTGCCTGCCTGACCAAGCCTTTTGCCTTAACCCTTTTGCTGATGTTTGGATACCGACTTCTGCCTGTTTGACCAAGCCTTTTGCCTTAACCCTTTTTGCTGATGTTTGGATACCGACTTCTGCCTGCCTGACCTTGCCTTTTGCTTTAACCTCTATTGTTATTTGGATGCCGACTTCTGCCTGCCTGACCTTGCTTTTGCCTTATTCCACAATCTTTTCTTTGATTAATAAAACCTGCTTAAAGGGACATTTACTTTTACAAGTTGCAAAGGAGAACTTTGACTTTCTGTTTTGTTATAAGCCTGCTTAAAGGGACATTTACTTTTACAAGCTGCAAAGGAGAACTTTGACTTTCTGTTTTGTTATAAGCCTGCTTAAAGGGACATTTACTTTTACAAGCTGCAAAAGAGAACTTTGATTTTCTGTTTTGTTATAGCCTGCTTAAAGGGACATTTACTTTTACAAGCTGCAAAAGAGAACTTTGTTACAAGCCTGCTAATGAGGACCTTTTTTCTAAGCTGCAAATAAGAGCATTTCCTTTATATTCTTTGACCTGCTTATAGGGACATTTTTTCCTTTGTGGCTTCCCTGCATTCTGGAGCAATAATTATTTTTGTTATCTTTCTCATCTGTTTCCTGAGTGGGTCACGTCCTGGATATTTCTCAGTGTGCTAGCATGTGCTTTCTATTCACGCTAGCAGTTGGGTTGCATCCCGGACTGATTCCAAAGCGGCTGACACCGATTCAATTACTGTAGTCTTTTCACTTAATTTAATCAAAGTCTACTGATGGCTATGAATGTTTAAATATTAACATTGATCTGGCTAGCTAAGTGTCACTGGCAATCATGTTTTATTAACTAACCTAGTACTTGAGAACGCTAGAGAGCATATTACTCTTTCAGGCAGGTAACGGTTACAGCTGTCAATATAGTTAGTATACCGAATCTCATGGATTACATGTATGTACAAAACTGAGATTTACATGAGCATATCAATTTAAAAATAGCAGCAAATGTCAGCACACGCTAATGCATAAATAGTCTTGTGAACCACGGTCACAAATGTGCAGTTGGGTCGTTGCAACATTATCAAATATTTAAACTATGAGACATAAGTGTGTGTAAATATAGACACAGCTAACCTCTTAAAAAATTGAGCAGGTAAATAAGTATTATACTCAGTACCGGCCGTCTCAGATCGGTATATGGTCATAACTGTTAGTATACCTAACTGAATGGAGATCGGCTCTGTCTAAATGGAGAGATATATAAATCTATGACATTTACAGAGCAGCTAATATCAGCACACGCTAATACACAAACAGTCTTGTGAATCACTATCACATAACAGGACACGAGTCACTGTGATTATTATTAAAACATTCCTGACTGAAATTTGTATATGCGTGGGAAAATTGAGTCACAGTTAACCTCTCAGACAACTGAAGAAACAATATTATACTTATAAACTGCCTTTGTATAATTTATAGATGGTCAAAGCTGGTAATATACCTAATTTAACGACAAATTATTTTGCTTAAATTGAGATATATATAAGTTTACTACACACTGAAAGCAGCGAATATCGGCACACTCTATGGCACAAACATTCTGCTGAATTATTGATACATAACAGAGCAGATGAGAAATATTTAGATTGTGATATGCATGTAGGTGTGACACCAGCACACGCTAATACACAAACAGTCTTGTGAATTACTAGTATTTAACAGTGTATTTGAGACACTGTATCATTACTTAATAATTTGACTGAAATATGTATACGTGTGGGAACAGAGACAAAGTTAATTTCTGATATGCTTGTGGGTGTGACATCAGCACACGCTAATACACAAACAGTCTTGTGAATTACTATTACATAACAGTGTATTCGAGACACTGTATCATTACTAAATACTCAGACTGAAACACATACATATGTGGGAATAGAGATATAATCAACCTCTCAGATAACTGAGCGAAGAAAGATTATACTTAAAACTGCTTTTTTTCTGTAGATGGTTAAAACTGGCAATATATCTAACTTAACCGAAAATGGTCATACTTAATCCAAGGTATATATAAGTACATTATACACAGACAGCAGCGAATAGCAGTACACAAGTAGGTTAATTAACTGCAACCCAATTATACATAGGAGTATTTGCAGAAGAATTCTAAGTATTCTGTACAGTGACACGATAAGCCAAATAGACTACAATCGGTACATAAGTGTGTTTTTAAAGTTTTTTCCTATTTTATTTTCGAACCCCAATAAAAGTTAAATTTTAATTATAGTTAAGTTTATGTCTCCTCTAATCTTGGATTTCATTTTTTGATCTCTCCATATTAATATCACTCAATAAGTGACCTGTGAGTGCTTTCAAGTGTATTCTTTCCCTTTCTTGCTCCAGAAATCAATATTATACACATAGCACCAAATCTAGCCACTCAGTTGGCTGATAACATAAAAGGCCTCACAAATTGGCCAGACATTAAATAAATCAGGTCCTATATATATCTGTAGTGCCATTGGTAACCTTTTTTCACAAACTCTAGTACTATACCTGATTCTCAGGTTTCCTTCCAATAGAGCACACAGTCAGATTGTTATAACAAAACAGTTATTATTCCTGCATATTTTCCATTATGGCATCCAAGTGGGAGCAAGACAGACTATCTCGACAACGCAAAAGAGAAACTGATCTTAACGATGTATTTAAAAATCCTTCAACCAACACTCTAAACATACAAGATAAAATGAACTCAGCCCTCAAGGAAATTCATAAACTTATGTTTAAACAAGACAAACATTGGTGGAATCACCATTTTTTTGAGAAATATATAGAACTTAAGCTTATTCCAAGAGGGCTGAGGATACAACTGTTTCCAGCATTTGAGTTCCGAAATCCCCAACATAACATCGAATGGGAAGATGCACTATCTGAGTGCTCAACAAAATTAATGAAAATACTTATCAAACATGATACAGAAGAATATGATCTCTTAGAGACAAAGGTTCAAGAACTAAACACTCAATTACAAGAATTTGAGACGCTAACAGATTTTGAGCAAAACTACAAACAATACCAAAAGGAGTTAGATAAGTACGAGAATGAAATAAAACAAACCAAACAGGGCAAACTGAACAGGGACAAAACTGATTACGAGAACAAAAAAGTATACAAATGGAAAACTAAAATTAACTTTAATAGAGAGAGACCATCAAGAGTAAACATAGTTCAGAGTGATGTTTCTGACACGGAAGGGGAAGAGTCAGAAACTCAGGAATCAGACACAGAACCATCAACGTCAAACTCAGAAAGAAACATAAGAATAACACGAGGAAAAAGGAAGGTTTTTTTAGGAGCAGGCGCCTCTTCACAAACAGACACACCAGAAGAGGCAGGGGGCAAACCAAAAAGGCAAAACAAAAGTCAAACAACGAACAAGACAAACAACAGGAACCGAAAGCCTTACCAGAGAGCTCCAAGCCCCTTCTCACAAATGAGACTGACTCATTAAGAATAATAAACCTCTCCCAAAAATTACTGTCAGAAGCACATAGATCTTTATTATCTAAAGGAATGTCTTTCTGTCCCACTTCGAATCTTGATAAATTTGAAACCATTAAAGATGTGCAGCTGTTTGTTCGCAAGATAGCTTTAAAAAGATTCTATAGTGGTAGATCAAATTTTAGTGATGCAACATCTATCCATCAGTGGTCTGATGAGGAAACATCCACCCTGGAAATGATGGAATCTTTACTATCTGAAAATAACCCAGAGGAAGAATTGGAATCAGAGTCATCTAAAGAAATAAAATGGAGGGACAAGATATCAAACAAATCCACTTTCATGCCTAAACTCAAACAATGCCCCCAACTTCAGACATTTACAGATGTGGTTTGTGAACAAATAATTCAATTATCAAATACACAAACTGAACACAATCTGTCATACGAGGAACAGAAAGCACTGTATGAGATTAAAAACTGGGATGATGTCATTATCCGCAACTCTGACAAGGGAGGCAACATTGTGCTATGGCCAATCAACATGTATAAACAAGAGACGGATAGACAACTCAAAGATACCTCTTGCTACAAGAAATTGGGATTTAATCCCAACCAAATATTCCTTCAAGAATACATGAATATTCTAAATATGGCAAAATATGACAACATCATTACAAGTAAAGAATTCCAATTCTTGAAAGTGAATGATCCAACAGTGGCAACATTTTACTTGATCCCTAAAATTCACAAAAATAAAAATCATCCGCCTGGCCGTCCAATCGTTTCAGGTATCAACAGCCTTACTGAAAAAGCCAGCAGATATATAGATTTCAGATTAAGAAATTTTCTTCCCCAACTACCATCTTACGTACAGGACACAACGGATGTCCTCATCCAACTAGATAATGTACATCTATCATCAACAACATGGCTAGTTACTGCTGATGTAGAATCATTATATACATGCATCAAACATGAATTGGGAATTCAAGCTGTGAAATGGTTTCTAGCAATGGGTTCAGAAGAAAACCCTGCTCATGATGACTTTATCTTGCAATTGTTGAAGTTCATTCTCACACATAACTTCTTTACATTCAACAATAGTTTTTACCTCCAAACTAGGGGTACCGCGATGGGTACTGCCTGTGCTCCCACCTATGCCAATCTCTTTCTAGGCTGGTGGGAGCACAAATATGTTTTCTCAGATGACAACACTGACAACCTAAACAAAATCCCATTATGGATTCGTTACATTGATGACGTGCTCTTCTTTTGGGAAGGCACCAAAAACGAATTAGATACATTCATGGCAAGGTTGAATTCTAACAATATTAACATCAAACTCACATATGAAGCTGATCAGACAAAAATCAACTTTCTTGATCTTCAAATCATAAAAACTGCAACAGGTACATTAGCAATGGACGTTCACCGCAAAAGTACAGCTACCAACAGCTTACTTCATAGTACAAGCTCATATGCTCCTAATACAATAAAAGCTCTACCAGGAGGTGAATTTCTCCGAATGAGACGCAATTGTTCCACTGAGGACAACTACAAACAGAGAGCTAAAGAGGTTACCGAAAGACTTATATCCAGAGGATATAGTCGCAGATCCATTAAAAAAGCAGAATCTAAAGCTAGAAATACATCTAGACGGGACCTACTAAAAAAGAAAAATATATCTCAGCAAGACCAAATCAGATTTATCTCCACTTACAATCCAAGGAGCACCCAAATTGTGAATATCCTACAGAACAACTGGCACATACTAACCTCTGACCCGATTTTATCACGAATCATGGGAGATAGGGTCCACACGGGATACAGAAGAACTAGAAATCTTAAGGACTTAATCAGTCCCAGTCATCTACAAGGCCCGAAAACCAAGGGAGCATTTAAACAAGGCTCATTCAAATGTGGTACCTGTAGTACATGCAGCTTTATGATTAAAAAAGACGAACTCTGTGATCGATTCAACAAAAGGCATAAGATCAAATCTTACATCAATTGCCATACAGAGGGTGTAATGTATGCCCTGCAATGTACATGTAATATGTTCTATGTTGGGATGACAACGAGGAAAATCAGAATAAGACTTCAAGAACATCTGAGGAATATTAAAAATGCTGCTAAAGATGCACAGGAGGGTAAAAATGTGACCTCTGTAGCACGCCATTTTCTCAAGCGTCACAATTCAAAACAATCGGATCTCAAATGCTTTGGCATTGAAAAGAAAGAATTGGGCATAAGAGGCGGAAACTTGGAGAATATGTTACTCCAAGCAGAGAGTAAATGGATCTTTCTATTGAATACTGTACAACCCTATGGACTAAATGAATTCAATAACTTTGTCTCGTTTCTATAAGAACTTCGTGCAAACACCTTGTTATAGTAAAGGAAATGCTTTTATCAAATTGAATACTACCAAATTATGTAGATATAATGTGCTTTTTCAATATTACCTCTGACAATCAAGGGTAAACTATTGAATTATCATAAAGCTCAAAATCATACTCCCCCCTTTTTTCTCTTTAAAGACAGTTAATCAAACGATATTCACAAATTCACACACGTTTTGTTTCACCTTCTTAAATCACTTTCACAGCACTGCTCTCAATGGATTGCTTTAGACATTTCCTCATTTAAAATTTCACACAAAAATATCTTGTATCACTTTAAGTTGTTATTTTTTAAATGTCCCAAAAATAATTTTTATGTGGGATGACCCTATACACCAGTAGATCCTGTTTCAGATACCCAACAGTAAACATACACTCTTATTTTATATGTGCATTTAATGTATGCACTATTAATCACTTCAAAATGACTAACATCACAATGTTACACACTAGTATAAGCCAAGACGGCTCACACAACACCTCACATTTAAATCCAAATGATCATGTATCACTCACTTATGTATCCCAAACCTGATAGGGAGCTCATAATTTTGAAACAAAAAAGTAATTTCAACAACGCTCCAAAGCAGTCGCATGTATGATAACGGTAACATTTCGTAGTTACACAACATGAGTTAATCACACGCTGCAATGTTACTCTATTGTATCCATATCAAAACAACTATTTTGTAACTCTACACAATCTATCAATATTGGTATGACAGCAGTAACTCAGTTTAATCTGAGTTTTCTGTTATGTACTTACAATCCCATGTATTGTACGGAGACAAAAGAATCAATACAAGCACACCACAAGATCATACCCAATTTCACCAAATTAGCATCATGAAAATTAATTTAGGTAGTAAATCATGGAAATTTACTTCAAATGTAAAAGTATTCAAGTACACTGAGTTCAATAGACATCGCAAAATAGTAAATTCAGGTTCTCAATTCCCAACTCTAATAAAATGAAAGTTTCAATCTTAAAATCATGCCCAATCCTTTAGCTGGTCAAGAAACAGTTAAATTCTATCGACGATAATTCACCAATATTCACCCATCTATGACGAATGGTTATACCTTACATCGATAGGTTAGTAGGCAATGATACGCCCATTGGGGGTGTGACAATCAGCAGCCTTAAATAGCCGACCACAGTGCGGCGCGTTCACCTTTGAAAAAGCCACGTTACGTGGCGAAACATGTCAGGGACGTTAGGGCAATGGTGAGGAGTCCTAGGAGCTCCTGTGTTTTTAGTAAGCCTTAAGCTACCGATTCAATTACTGTAGTCTTTTCACTTAATTTAATCGAAGTCTACTGATGGCTATGAATGTTTAAATATTAACATTGATCTGGCTAGCTAAGTGTCACTGGCAATCATGTTTTATTAACTAACCTAGTACTTGAGAACGCTAGAGAGCATATTACTCTTTCAGGCAGGTAACGGTTACAGCTGTCAATATAGTTAGTATACCGAATCTCATGGATTACATGTATGTACAAAACTGAGATTTACATGAGCATATCAATTTAAAAATAGCAGCAAATGTCAGCACACGCTAATGCATAAATAGTCTTGTGAACCACGGTCACAAATGTGCAGTTGGGTCGTTGCAACATTATCAAATATTTAAACTATGAGACATAAGTGTGTGTAAATATAGACACAGCTAACCTCTTAAAAAATTGAGCAGGTAAATAAGTATTATACTCAGTACCGGCCGTCTCAGATCGGTATATGGTCATAACTGTTAGTATACCTAACTGAATGGTGATCGGCTCTGTCTAAATGGAGAGATATATAAATCTATGACATTTACAGAGCAGCTAATATCAGCACACGCTAATACACAAACAGTCTTGTGAATCACTATCACATAACAGGACACGAGTCACTGTGATTATTATTAAAACATTCCTGACTGAAATTTGTATATGCGTGGGAAAATTGAGACACAGTTAACCTCTCAGACAACTGAAGAAACAATATTATACTTATAAACTGCCTTTGTATAATTTATAGATGGTCAAAGCTGGTAATATACCTAATTTAACGACAAATTATTTTGCTTAAATTGAGATATATATAAGTTTACTACACACTGAAAGCAGCGAATATCGGCACACTCTATGGCACAAACATTCTGCTGAATTATTGATACATAACAGAGCAGATGAGAAATATTTAGATTGTGATATGCATGTAGGTGTGACACCAGCACACGCTAATACACAAACAGTCTTGTGAATTACTAGTATTTAACAGTGTATTTGAGACACTGTATCATTACTTAATAATTTGACTGAAATATGTATACGTGTGGGAACAGAGACAAAGTTAATTTCTGATATGCTTGTGGGTGTGACATCAGCACACGCTAATACACAAACAGTCTTGTGAATTACTATTACATAACAGTGTATTCGAGACACTGTATCATTACTAAATACTCAGACTGAAACACATACATATGTGGGAATAGAGATATAATCAACCTCTCAGATAACTGAGCGAAGAAAGATTATACTTAAAACTGCTTTTTTTCTGTAGATGGTTAAAACTGGCAATATATCTAACTTAACCGAAAATGGTCATACTTAATCCAAGGTATATATAAGTACATTATACACAGACAGCAGCGAATAGCAGTACACAAGTAGGTTAATTAACTGCAACCCAATTATACATAGGAGTATTTGCAGAAGAATTCTAAGTATTCTGTACAGTGACACGATAAGCCAAATAGACTACAATCGGTACATAAGTGTGTTTTTAAAGTTTTTTCCTATTTTATTTTCGAACCCCAATAAAAGTTAAATTTTAATTATAGTTAAGTTTATGTCTCCTCTAATCTTGGATTTCATTTTTTGATCTCTCCATATTAATATCACTCAATAAGTGACCTGTGAGTGCTTTCAAGTGTATTCTTTCCCTTTCTTGCTCCAGAAATCAATATTATACACATAGCACCAAATCTAGCCACTCAGTTGGCTGATAACATAAAAGGCCTCACAAATTGGCCAGACATTAAATAAATCAGGTCCTATATATATCTGTAGTGCCATTGGTAACCTTTTTTCACATAATTATTAATTACATTGTAGCTATCTTAGGGTTTATTTTACAGGTAAGTATTTAGTTTTAAATAGGAATAATTTATTAAAGTATAGTGTAGTGTTAGGTGTAATTGTAACTTAGGTTAGTTTTTATTTTACAGGTTAATTTCTCTTTATTTTAGCTAGGTAGCTATTAAATAGTTAATAACTATTTAATAGCTATTGTACCTAGTTAAAATAAATTGAAATTTGCCTGTAAAATAAAAATAAATCCTAAGATAGCTACAATATAATTATTATTTATATTGTAGCTATATTAGGGTTTATTTTAAAGGTAAGTATTTAGTTTTAAATAGGATTAATTTAGTTCATAATAGAAATATTATTTAGATTTATTTAATTAATATTTAAGTTAGGGGGTGTTAGGGTTAGTGTTAGACTTAGGTTTAGGGGTTAATAATTTTATTACAGTGGCGGCGGTGTAGTGGGGGGCAGGATAGGGGTTAATAAATTTATTATAGGTGGCGACGGTGTAGGGGTGGCAGGATATTGGTTAATAAATTTAATATAGGTTGCGGCGGGGTCAGGGAGCGGCGGTTTAGGGGTTAAACTATTTATTTAGTTGCGGCGAGATGCAGGATCAGCAGGATAGGGGTTAATAACTTTATTATAGAGGGTGGCGGTATAGGGGGGCAGGATAGGGGTTACTAGGTATAATGTAGGTTGGGGCGGTGTCCGGGAGCGGCGGTTTAGGGGTTAATACATTTATAAGAGTTGCGGCGGGGTCTAGGAGCGGCAGTTTAGGGGTTAATACATTTATAAGAGTTGCGGCGGGGTCTAGGAGTGGCGGTTTAGGGGTTAGTAACTTTATTTAGTTGCGGGAGGCTCCGGGGGCGCCGGTATAGGGGTAGAACAGTGTAGTTTAGTGTGGGTGCTTAGTGACAGGCTAGCAAGAAAGCTGTAAAAAAGCCGAAGAGCAGCGAGATCGGATGAGTGATAACTCTCACAGTCCGCTGCTCATCGCCACGTACTTGGTGCGCGGTTTTTTGACAGATTTTTTGATAACTTAGGCAAATTTTTTCAGGTCCGTGGCGGCGATGTGAGGCGAGCTTAGGAGGGCGTATTGGGCCGGCGAAGGCAGGAAAAGTAGACACGTTGATAACTACCCCCCGTATGTCTGTTAGCTGTTTTCATGTTAGTTAGAAGCCACAAGAACTGATAATAGCACATACTGTATATATAAAGGGAACATTATATGTCTGATAAATCCCTTTGTATCAAGAGCACAAGTGTTAGGTATATTTATTCCATTGTGTGCATATATCATGTAATGCTGCTGTTTACTATATAACGATATACAATGGTTTTTCATGCAAATAAAAAGTGATTGTAATCCAGACCAGTATTTTGTGTTTTTTGTATAATTAAAAACCCAATATCACAGAATAATTAGGACAACATCATCAGACAGAAGCCAAATCTGACAGTGAAAGTTAAACGCTGATAATTCAGATAGAGCAGCAATTTTACCCAACTTTTCAATTTACTTCTATTATCTAATGTGCTTTGTTCTTTTGGTATCCTTTGTTATAGAGTAAACATAGGAGGCTGATATTATATGAGAGTAGGGACGTGCACGTGTATTTAGCACTCTGTGCAGCAGTGTTTGTAACTATGTATAACAATGCTATAAATGTTCTTGCAAACTCTGCTTTCTGAAGATACGTGCACGCTCCTGAGTTAACCTAGGATTTCTATTTAACAAAGGATACTAAGAGAACTAAGCACAAATGATAATATAAGAAAATTGGAAAGTTGTTTGAAATGTCATGCTCTATCCAATCCATTTAAGTTTAATTTTGACTTTACTGTCCTTTTAACAGTACATAAAACAATATCAAATTAACCCCTAACTTACACCAACCCAGATAATGAATCACCAGCAAGACTTTTTATACACAGACATTTTATGTAACTTAGAGCCTTGCTTGAAAAAATGCTTATATATAGAAAATTGAAAGAAGAGCTGCATGTATACTGCACATTTTCTGTTATAACGAAACATACAGATAAAGGAAAAAAAAAAAGGAAAAAAAAACACTTAAAAACAAACACAAAGCTAAAAAAAAAAAAAAAAAAAAAAAAAAAAAAAAGGGAGAGACCCCCTTCTCACCCCTTCCTCTGCCGCACGCCCGCCGACCATTGAACCCGCATCTTTCAATACCAAGCTACTGGAAATATTTCCCTCAATATTAAGCCTTCAAAGAACTCTGTTTTATGAAACGCTTTGGTGAGGATATATTGTATGGGGAGGGGGTATGCCTGAATGATTTCCCCCCATATGTTAAAGAAACTTTGTATTTGTTTATTGTGTAAGTTTGAGATATTATGTTGTTCAAATATAATCTGTTGTTTCACAGCCTCCAGGAATAGACTAAAGGCAGGAAGTTTCCTATGTTTCCAGTTTCTTAATATTAGATTACGACCAATTAATATAATAGTATTGATCAGATCAGAGTTCGGACCTCCTACACTTAAGAAGAAGATAATTTTGGGCTCAAAGAAAAAATCCTCAGAGCCGAATTTACTTAGCCAGAAATTAATTTTCTGCCAGAATTGCCTTACTTTTGGACAGTACCAAAAGCAATGGATCAAATCTGCCCTGAGCTTGGAGCATTTACAGGGAGTGCAGAATTATTAGGCAAGTTGTATTTTTGAGGCTTAATTTTATTATTGAACAACAACCATGTTCTCAATGAACCCAAAAAACTCATTAATATCAAAGCTGAATAGTTTTGGAAGTAGTTTTTAGTTTGTTTTTAGTTATAGATATTTTAGGGGGATATCTGTGTGTGCAGGTGACTATTACTGTGCATAATTATTAGGCAACTTAACAAAAAACAAATATATACCCATTTCAATTATTTATTTTTACCAGTGAAACCAATATAACATCTCAACATTCACAAATATACATTTCTGACATTCAAAAACAAAACAAAAACAAATCAGTGACCAATATAGCCACCTTTCTTTGCAAGGACACTCAAAAGCCTGCCATCCATGGATTCTGTCAGTGTTTTGATCTGTTCCCCATCAACATTGCGTGCAGCAGCAACCACAGCCTCCCAGACACTGTTCAGAGAGGTGTACTGTTTTCCCTCCTTGTAAATCTCACATTTGATGATGGACCACAGGTTCTCAATGGGGTTCAGATCAGGTGAACAAGGAGGCCATGTCATTAGATTTTCTTCTTTTATACCCTTTCTTGCCAGCCACGCTGTGGAGTACTTGGACACGTGTCATGGAGCATTGTCCTGCATGAAAATCATGTTTTTCTTGAAGGATGCAGACTTCTTCCTGTACCACTGCTTGAAGAAGGTGTCTTCCAGAAACTGGCAGTAGGACTGGGAGTTGAGCTTGACTCCATCCTCAACCCGAAAAGGCCCCACAAGCTCATCTTTGATGATACCAGCCCAAACCAGTACTCCACCTCCACCTTGCTGGCGTCTGAGTCGGACTGGAGCTCTCTGCCCTTTACCAATCCAGCCACGGGCCCATCCATCTGGCCCATCAAGACTCACTCTCATTTCATCAGTCCATGAAACCTTAGAAAAATCAGTCTTGAGATATTTCTTGGCCCAGTCTTGACGTTTCAGCTTGTGTGTCTTGTTCAGTGGTGGTCGTCTTTCAGCCTTTCTTACCTTGGCCATGTCTCTGAGTATTGCACACCTTGTGCTTTTGGGCACTCCAGTGATGTTGCAGCTCTGAAATATGGCCAAACTGGTGGCAAGTGGCATCTTGGCAGCTGCACGCTTGACTTTTCTCAGTTCATGGGCAGTTATTTTGCGCCTTGGTTTTTCCACACGCTTCTTGCGACCCTGTTGACTATTTTGAATGAAACGCTTGATTGTTCGATGATCACCCTTCAGAAGCTTTGCAATTTTAAGAGTGCTGCATCCCTCTGCAAGATATCTCACTATTTTTGACTTTTCTGAGCCTGTCAAGTCCTTCTTTTGACCCTTTTTGCCAAAGGAAAGGAAGTTGCCTAATAATTATACACACCTGATATAGGGTGTTGATGTCATTAGACCACACCCCTTCTCATTACAGAGATGTACATCACCTAATATGCTTAATTGGTAGTAGGCTTTCGAGCCTATACAGCTTGGAGTAAGACAACATGCATAAAGAGGATGATGTGGTCAAAATACTCATTTGCCTAATAATTCTGCACTCCCTGTATCGCACAGGCCTGACTTTTCCTGGGACCAAAAGGCAAGTCTTCTTGGTGAGATATAAGCATTGTTGATTAGTTTTAAATGGGATTCGTGCCAGGAGGAACGGAGGGGTGCTTCAATCAGCCATTTTATACTTTTCTTAATATAATCATAGTTAATTTCTTCAAAATGTGATGACCAGTATGATATATATTGTTCAAAGTTTAATTGACCTTGCTTTGCCAATAAGATTTTATATAAGAGTGAGATCGAATGATTTCCTTGTTTATACAACTTGATATACCCTCCGATATCTGCAAAACATTCTGACCAGCTTCCTAACTGTAATTTCTTGTTTAGGAAATGCCGCAACTGTAAATAGGCAAAAAAAATGCTTGTTAGGGAGGTTAAATTCATTAGCAATATTTTCAAAAGTTCTTATGTTAAGCCACTCATCCAGGAATTGTGTTAACTTAGAGAGCCCTCTATTATCCCAATCTTTAAATGACTTATAATAACATCCAGGTAGAAACTCGGGATTTCCTCTAATCGGTAAAAAAAGAGACATATGGTACTTAATCTTGAGACACTTGCATAGCAGTTGCCACGCTTTAACCACATTATATATACTTGTGAACAATTTAATATTGGCTGGGAGCTGCGCACCAGTACAATGTAAAATAGCTTTACATGAGAACGGATGTATAAGATTCTCTTCTAAGCTTATATTGGTCAACACCTCAGAGGAGTGCAACCAATCCACCCCATAGCGAGCTAAAATAGCTATATTATATAACTTGATATCTGGAAAAGCTAAGCCACCAAGCTCCTTCTGCTGAGATAATTTTTTAATCGCAATCATCTGCCTCGACTTGCTCCAAAAAAACTTGGCACATATTTGATTGAATAGTTTAATATCTTTTGCTTTAATAAATAAAGGAAGATTATTCATTACATACATTATCTGGGGGAATAAAATAGTTTTTATCATTGTAATTTTAGCTGTTAGAGAAATTGGAAACAGTGCCCATCGCTGAAGCTTAGTTTTGATGCTTGAAAAAAAAGGAGTAAAGTTAAGTCTGTACCAGCTGTTTGGGTCTCTGTGCAATGTAATTCTTAGGTATCTAAAACTCTCGACCTCTTTTAAGTTTATATTGACTCCTACTATCTTTGTTTTTATATATCCATAAAATCTCTGATTTAGTAGTGCTTACCCTGTAGCCTGAAATTCTGCTAAATAATTCTAGGGCACCAAACGCTATAGGTATGTTTTTATGTGTTTGTTTGAAATATAAAAGTAAGTCATCAGCATAGAGCGACAACACTAATTTCTGGTCCCCAATATTTATCCCCTCTAGTTCTTGTCTAAGGTAAATTTCTAGAGGTTCAATGGCCAAATTGAATAACAGGGGGGAAAGTGGGCATCCCTGGCGGGTACCTTTCTCCATTTTGAAAAAATGTGTTTGGGTATTATTGACCACTATAGAAGAAATCGGGTGGTTGTATATTGTTTTAATAAACTCTATCAGATTTCCTGAAAAACCAAATTTTGTCAAAGCCACGTATAAGTGTTCCCATATTATAGAGTCAAATGCTTTCTCCGCGTCAACCATAACCAAAGCCATTTCATCTTGATATATTAGTTTCTTCTTATTAATTTTATTCCAAAAATATTCTATCAGCATATAGGCCTTCCGAATATTTTTTGTAGGTGACCTATTACACATAAAACCAGATTGGTCCTGGTGAATGACTTCTTGAAGTACTTCCTTAAGACGGTTCGCTATTATAGATGTTAATAATTTATAGTCTATATTCAACAAGGAAATAGGTCTATAAGACCCGGGGTCTGTTAAGTTTTTATCTTTTTTTGGAATGAGGGTTATGGTTGACGCGGAGAAAAACCGTGACATTAATTTTCCCCCAGTGAAATATTCATTAAATAAACATGTCAGAATAAAAACAATATCTGATTTAAGCAGCCTATAAAACTCTGCCGGGATTTGGTCAGGTCCGGGCGCCTTACCAAGTTTAGTTTCCTCTGTCGCCTTCATGACTTCCACTGGGGAGATAGGGTCATTTATTAACTTGGCTTGCTCAACCGTGATCTGTGTGCAATTGATCTTGTTCCAAAATGTCATACTAGCTTCTATATCTATAGCTTTGGCAGCATATATGTTCTTATAATAATCTAAAAAGACTTTGCTAATATCCGCTGTTCGCGTATAATTCTGGCCGTCAACAATCACATTCTCAATTATATTCTTTTGCTTTCTAGACCTATCTAACCTACTCAGAAACTTCACAGATTTACCATATCTGCCACTATATATAGCATTCAGTCTAGCTTCTTGTTGCATTGTTTTAGATGAAAGAAACAAATCTCTTTCTTGTCTAGCCATGCAATATTCATACCAGTATTTCCTTAATGGGTTATTTGTATAGTTCTGAAAAGCCCTAGAGACCGCTTTTGCCAGTTGATTTTCACGGGCCATAGCTTTTTTTTTTAGAGTAATCATGTATAGTTTAATCTCCCCCCTTAAGTATGCTTTGGCCGCCTCCCAGAACACCTCATAATTATTGGCATACTCTTGATTATTAATACAATATTCACGCCATTTACTCTTTATCCAGTTTTGGAAGGGTCTGTCATTAATCATATATTTTGGAAAAAAAAAGTTATTTCCAGAACTTGTCTGAACACCTCTAGCCCCTACCATGAGTGAAATTACAGCGTGATCTGATATAACAATTTCACCAATATCTGCAGAGACATCATCCTGTAGGAGGGCGTTCGAAACTAAAAAGAAATCAATCCGAGAAAAGGATTTATGCATATATGACTCGCAAGTAAAACTTTTTCCATCAGGGTGGTGTATGCGCCATATGTCGTGCAGACTTAAATCTTTACATATTTGGAAAAATATTTTGGATTTCTGCGGGGACCTACCCCTCTGCCTGTGAGGAAACCTGTCTAATAATGGCATTGGTTTTAAATTAAAATCTCCGGCCAATATTATATTTTGCTCATCTTTCAGAGTTAGTCTTGCCGTAATATCATCCCAAAATAGTTGGTCCTTAGTATTGGGTCCATAAACATTGCACAATACATATTTAACTTTTAAAATTTCCAGCATTAAAATTATCCATCTGTCATTCGGATCTGTTTGTATTTCCTGGATATTGTACTCCAGATCCTTGCTGATTAAAAAAGCGACCCCCCTCTTCCTCCTGGCGCAATCTGATGCTATTACTTGTCCCACCCATTTACATTTAAGTTTCTGAGCTTCACTATTTTTAAGATGTGTTTCCTGTAATAGGACGATGGGGGGTAGTTATCAACGTGTCTACTTTTCCTGCCTTCGCCGGCCCAATATGCCCGCCTAAGCTCGCCTCACATCGCCGCCGCGGACCTGCAAAAATTTGCCTAAGTTATCAAAAAAGCTGTCAAAAAGCCGCGCACCAAGTATGGGGCGATGAGCAGCGGACTGTGAGAGTTATCACTCATCCGATCTCGCTGCTCTTCGGCTTTTTTACAGCTTTCTTGCTAGCCTGTCACTAAGCACCCACACTAAACTACACTGTTCTACCCCCTATACCGGCGCCCCCGGAGCCCCCCGCAACTCAATAAAGTTAGTAACCCCTAAACCGCCGCTCCTAGACCCCGCCGCAACTCTTATAAATGTATTAACCCCTAAACCGCCGCTCCCGGACACCGCTGCCACCTACATTATACCTAGTAACCCCTATCCTGCCCCCCCTACACCGTCGCCACCTATAATAAATTTATTAACCCCTATCCTGCCCCCCACTATACCGCCGCCACTGTAATAAAATTATTAACCCCTAAACCTAAGTTTAACACTAACCCTAACACCCCCTAACTTAAATATTAATTAAATAAATCTAAATAATATTTCTATTATGAACTAAATTAATCCTATTTAAAACTAAATACTTACCTTTAAAATAAACCCTAATGGAGCCAGCAGCCTTAGCGGTTAGACGTGCTGAGAGAGAGCTCCGCAAATAAAGAGATTGTTTTAGTAAATAATACCTGGAGTACAATTATAAAAGTCACCGGAGACACAGATCTGAGAAGGGCTAACATTAGAGAGCCCTTAGAGAAGACTCCGATCATAGCGTTGGGGTATTTATCGCCGGATTGACATTCCTCGCGGCCCGCTGCAAGGCAACGTCGGAGGGTCGGGGCTCCGCTCCGACGGCTGCCCAAAAGGCCGTGAATAAATAAATAATAGAGGAACCTACCCTGTCACCTTCGCATCATCAGCCGACCGGTCGCCTTGTAAACTAACAGGCAACGGCAAAGTCCACCCGACACCACAAGTGAGACGCGCTTCAGACAACATAGCAGGGGAACTCTGTCCCGCGAAGATTACAGGTGAGAGACACTTGAAATACATTATATAGTCTGACACATCCAACGGTTGGGCTCACAGAAACCCAGGGCTGATTCGAAATCTTTGGGGATATTTTTCCTTTCTTCTCGCTGAAGAGTGACACTACAGACTGATAAATTGAAAGGCGGGAAAAAGCGCCATCTTGCATCATTATTCCCCTCCGTAGATTGCTGCACTGGGCTCATAAAAAAGCTAGGTGGGCTCCCTCTTCATCTACACCCCAATTAAATAATTGCAGGGGGGATAAACTGACAGCAGCACTTCATTTAAGATAGACTCACTGCTGATGGCAGAGTAATAAATAAAATAAGCCTGCAGATCTCCTTTCCTTTTTGGCCCTCCATGTAAATACCATCCAGGCTGCCTGCCCTGTTTTAGAGGCATTTTTAACCTGAGAACAGGAAGGTTCAGGGGGCCAGAATCAGGGGGCTCAGTAGTCTAATGGAGGAACAGGAGCTGCAGGGTCCCACAAGACTTCTCAGTCATTCTATACAATTCCCCCTCAGCAGGACAAGAAGAGAAATGTAAAGTGTCACACAAAATGGGGACAGAAATGGCAGGATAAAGCACTTTTTACAATCAATGTGATTAATAATATTGTTTACTAGCAAGCATGGACAGTTCTAATTAATGGTGCATCACTAAGCAACCCCTAGACCCCGAGTATATATTTAAGCCATATAAAATCTACTGGTTTTCCCTAATTGAAACTACAGTGATAAAGCATACAGCTTCTAAGGTGCAGGAAATCTATAACAAGTGGTATCAAGATGAAGAATAAAACACAGACAGTTAAAGAATGCCTATCAAAATCTCAAGCAAAACAAAAAGCTTTAGATAAAAGCCTTATTACTCAAAATTCCAGCCCTGCTAAAAATCCACAAACAGACCCCGATCAACCTAACTCATCGATAACCAATAAAGAACTCTTGACCCAGATAAAATCTCTTTTTCAGGAGGAGTTAAAGTCTGCTATTTCAGAACTGAGGCTGGATATTAGAGAAATTGGAGGCCGCACGGCCGAACTAGAAGACAAACTTGATAACATAGTCGAAGAAATTCCTCAATTACGTCATTCTATACAAGAAAACTCGACCTACATAACTAAACTAGAAGATCACATCGAAGATCTTGAAAATAGATCACGTAGATCAAATATCCGCATCAGAAACCTTCCGGAAACATATAAGAACCTAGATGAAACTATAACGGACCTTTTCCACCAACTAGTCCCTGAGGTCGAAGTAGAAATGCTACTTATGGATCGGGTGCACAGGGCACTAACGAAACCACAGCAATCCACCTCTAGGGATATTATAACTAAACTTCACTACTTTCACGTTAAAGAACTCATCATGAAAGCCACTAGGAATACCCAGACTATCACATACGATGGACATAATATTCAAATCTACACTGATTTAGCCCCCATTACTCTCCGAAAGAGAAGAGATCTGAAACCCATAACATCAGCCCTTAATGCAGCTCACGTTAGATACAGATGGAACTTTCCATTCAAGTTAGTCTTCTCGATTCAGAACACTGTGTATAGCTGCACCACCAAAGAAGAAGGCTTCACATTGCTGACTAAACTCAAAATTCCATCTGGAGAATCCAGCCCAACACCGCCTAGCATGACATCCAAGAAAAACTATCACAGAGAATGGACGCCTGTCCGAGACTCGACAAAGACAAAGAAAAGAAAACCTACACCAGATGACCACATAGAACCAGAATCCTCAATAGAAGAGGATGATCCGGATTGAAGGGAGGTAACAATAAAAGAAAGTACTGGTAATTGCATATGCGGAGGCTGCAAAGCTTCCAAATACTCTCTGAAGAATTCTTGAATTATCAGTTAACCATGTTGAGTTCCAGAGACTAACTTTATACAGTTTTTAGCAATACTTGGAGACTTCCTACTGGTTCCACTGGAGGACTCTAATTTCTAAGAGTTGCATTTCCATTGTTGCATTAAAGTTTATTCTCTGAGAATTGAGTAATTGAAGTATATCTCGGGTACCCTCCCCTATATTTCTTCCCACTCCCTCCATTCCCTCTCCCCCCTTCCCCACCCCACCACTCCCTACCCTCATATTCCTATAACATTATTTGCTAGGTTTATCCTTCCTTTCAAAGTTAGAACTGCACATGCTCATTGTCCACATTGATTGCATGCCATAATCCGTTCCCCTATTACGAACGTTTAAGTTTGAATCATTAACATTTACAGTTTTTTGTTTTTATTACATGTGTCTATCAAAACTGCTCTACATTACAGATTGAGTTCTTTGTTGAAGCTCTCACCATTGTTTGGTTACTGTCTATGTATTTGGATTTATTCTCAGCTTGTTCTCAATACATATTTTTATCTCCCACTAAGATATATAGGAGGATTTATTGTAAGGTACGATGCATTGCAACATTTTGACGAGGGTCCCGGCTCTTCAGGAGGTAGGATAATACAACAGATTAAGAGTGCAAGGGTACTCCACAATGTATATATTGTATCTGAAGGTAAGGAAATGCTAAAGATGTACCCCTCACACTATTATGTCAATTAAAATAATATCCCACAACGTCAGAGGACTAAACTCTGACATAAAACGCAGAAAGGCTATTAACGAATATAAATCCCTGAAAGCACAAATAGTGATGCTGCAGGAAACACACTTTACCAGAGCATATACTCCCAAATATTGGGATAAAACATACCCCAGACAATATCACTCAATTAATCCAAACAAAAGATGTGGAGTAACGATCCTTCTCCACACCTCATTAAACTTCAAAGAAGAATCAGTCATAAGAGATAAAGAGGGAAGATTCTTAATCTTAAAAGGCCTTATACAAGACACCCCGGTGCTGTTAGTCAATGTGTACGCTCCTAATGAACACCAATCTGTATTTATATCTAGACTAAGTAAACAACTTACACTCTGGAAAAGGTATAAAACAATTATTGGGGGGGACTTCAATTCCACCATGGATAACAAATTAGATAGATCACTAGCAACCGCCTCACAACAAGCAACAAATAGAGCATCCCACAGAGTTCTAAGAGACTTTGCCCTTGACCACAATCTCACAGACAGTTGGCGAACACTTAACGGCACAGCGAGAGACTACACATATTACTCCCCAGTACATAAATCACATTCCAGAATTGACTACATTTTTATAAGTCAGATCATGGTGCCTCTACTAGTCAATACCTCAATCTTAAACTGTGCCTGGTCAGATCATTCCATGGTAGAAATCACGCTATCAGGCATAATCAACCCGAATAGAACAAAAGCTTGGACACTTAACTCTCACTTATTACAGGATAGTTTAATACTGAATTCACTCCAACAGCAAATACAGGAATTTATTACACTAAATAACGATACCACCTCAAACCCAATATATGAATGGGGAGCATTAAAAGCCTATGTTAGAGGTCTATTGATCACAGAGGCTAACAAGCAACGTAAACTTAAAAACACTCAAATAGAGCTACTAAAATCAGAAATTAACCTCTTAAGAGCAAAAAGTTTAGATAAACCCACTAAAGAGCTAACAAAACAATTAAAAACCAAAAACGACAAGTTAGACCATCTCCTGAACAAAGACGCTATCAGGACAATTAAAATGATTGACACACAATACTACATTTATGGCAATAAACCCGACAGAATGTTGGCCAATAAATTGAAAGAAATTACTAGGATCACCACAGTACCCCAATTAAAACTACAAGATAATAAGATGACTAATGACCCTTTAGCAATAGCAAACACGTTCGCTAAATATTACCACAAATTATACAATCTCCCACACAACAGAGGAGATGCAGACAAAACAACTGAATTAGATACGTTTCTAGAAAACAGCTCCTTACCCTCTATAACTGAGCAGGATAGGGAATCCCTAAATAAGCCAATCACAAATGAAGAAGTCAAATTAGGCATAAAAACTCTTAAAAATTCAAAGGCTCCAGGACCAGATGGATATTCGGGGATATTCTATAAATTGTTACAACCAATTTTAATACCTCAGCTAGTAAAAGTATTCAATTCGATACTACAAAACAAGGTAATTCCCCCAGAGATGTTAGCAGCCAGAATTGCAGTAATCCCGAAGCCCGGTAAAAATAAGCAGTACTACCAAAACTATAGACCTATATCATTAATAAACCAGGATATAAAACTATTTACCAAAATATTGGCAAATCGATTGAATCCTATACTTACTGATATAATACACTTAGACCAGGTGGGGTTTGTCTCTGGAAGAGAGGCACCGGACAACACACGCAAAGTGATAGATTTAATTAATGCTGCCTCAATTGGAGGAACGCCTTCTCTGTTTCTGGCTCTGGATGCAGAGAAGGCGTTCGATAGGGTCAATTGGCAATATATGTTCGCAGACCTCAGAAAAATAGGGATCCGGGGTACATTTCTAGATGCGATTACTAATTTATACTCATCCCCAACGGCATTCGTAAAATTATCGGGCTATCAGTCTAAGGCAATAAGCATTAAGAACGGAACTCGCCAGGGCTGCCCGCTCTCTCCCTTACTGTTCGCGCTCTGTATTGAGCCGCTAGCGATTAAAATAAGAGATGATCAGAATATAACAGGCATAAATGACGGAGTAATAGACCACAAACTGTCCCTATTCGCGGATGATATCATCCTGTCACTTACCAAGCCTATGCTATCTCTTCCCCCTCTGTATCATATACTACACCAATTCAGTAACCTTTCAGGCTACAAGATAAACGAGGACAAATGTGAGGCCTTAAGTATTAAACTCCCACAGCACACTAAAAAACTACTGGAACTCAACTTTACATTTAAATGGGCTAAGAAATTCATCAGATACTTAGGGATTAATCTCCCAGCAAACGTTCACGCTCTTTATCACACTAACTATACACCAATGTTTAAACACATTAGAGACCTAATCAGTAAATGGGGTAAACTTAAAATATCCCTATACGGCAGGATCATCTCCACTAAAATGACCCTACTACCCAAACTACTGTACCTGTTTAGAGCGCTACCCATCTCGGTTCCACTCTCAGAATTACACAAAATGCAAAGGGACTTACTGAGATTCATATGGCAAGGGAAAAAAGCACGAATCAATAAAAAAGTTATGTGTACAAATAGAAGCGAAGGGGGGGTAGGGGTGCCCAACTTAATTTCCTACTACCACGCTGCAAGGATGGCGCAGACTATACATTGGTTTAGAGAGTATAATAAGAGGCAATGGACTCGTATTGAGTCGAATCTCATCGAGACTGATTTCCTACCCAGATTGCTCTGGGCTCCATATCTCACAAAACACAAGCAGAACGGCAAGTTCATTGCGATTGAACACACTATCCATATATGGAAATCCCTAAACTCTAAATACACACTTACTAGAGACAGATCTACATTAACCCCACTAATAACATTTGATACTCCCGTTGGTTTAACAGTCCAACAGAAATGGTCCAATAAAGGACTATATAGAATAGCAGACATACTTACAGCAGATAAAGTAATGACCTTTACACAATACCAAAACATGGATATCAATGACAAAAATATATGGTATCATTATCTACAATTGAGATCAAGAGCAAATGAAATACTAGGCAATGCACTACCCCTCCCAAACACAACATTAGAAACAATGTGCCTTACTGCCTCTCATATACCAGGAGTGATTTCATCCCTCTATTCCATTTTTAATTCCCCAGGAAATACAGAAAAGACACTAACTATTCTTAGATGGGAACAAGATATAGGTAAAAACTGGCCAATCAAAACATGGTATACAAACCTCTCAAACGGATTGTCCTTTACACCAAATGCCTTACTTAAAGAAAATTACATAAAGGTTGCGTTCAGATGGTACCTTCACCCAACACGGTCACACGGTTCGAGAGACGCACTATCGCATACTTGTTATAGAGGGTGTGGGGAAAGAGGATCATATATCCATATGTGGTGGCAGTGTGAGCGAATTAAAAAAATCTGGGACTACACCTCCCAACTACTTAGTGAAATTCTCCAAAAACAAATAACATTAACAATAGAGCAGGCTCTACTTCACTTCCCAATTCCAGGCATACCAAAGGCACACCTTAAACTAGCTATGATGATCTGCACTATAGTCAGACTTAGCATAGCTCAGTTTTGGAAATCCACCCCTCCTGACTTATCCTTTATTTATAATAAACTAGAATATCATTACAATATGGCAAGCGCAGCAGCTGAATCCCTCAATGATAAAGAGAGATTTTTAGCAAGATGGAAACCTTTTAGAATGCACCATGAGGCAAAAAGAAAGGCCATTCAGAATAACGTTTCTGCTTCACATGCCGAGACTTAATACTTGAGCCGGGACCCTCGCTGAGAACTGTTGAGACTCACTGAGAACCTATGCAGCGATAGATGCAAAAGCATGACTGTTTATAATGAGCTTGATATAAGATAAGTATTCGAAAAGAGTATTTATAAAGTTTGTTTTTGCTAATTGTATAACTGAAGTTGGAAACTGTTTTCCTTGAATCTGCAAGTTAGAACACATTGAAAATGTGAAGAAAAACGAGTGACACATGTATTTTATTTCACTTTATTTTATTTATTTTTTTGCTTTTATTGTTATATGTCATAAAAACTAATAAAAACAATTTCAACGTAAAATAAACCCTAATATAGCTACAATATAAATAATAATTACATTGTAGCTATCTTAGGATTTATTTTTATTTTACAGGCAAATTTCAATTTATTTTAACTAGGTACAATAGCTATTAAATAGTTATTAACTATTTAATAGCTTACCTAGCTAAATATTATTCCTATTTAAAACTAAATACTTACCTGTAAAATAAACCCTAAGATAGCTACAATGTAATTAATAATTACATTGTAGCTATCTTAGGATTTATATTTATTTTACAGGTAACTTTGTATTTATTTTAGCTAGTTAGAATAGTTATTAAATAGTTATTAACTATTTAATAACTACCTAGCTAAAAGAAATACAAAATTACCTGTAAAATAAATCCTAACCTAAGTTACAATTAAACCTAACACTACACTATCATTAAATAAATTAAATAAATTAACTACAAATAACTACAATTAAATACAATTACATAAACTAACTAAAGTACAAAAAATAAAAAAAATAAGTTACAAACATTTTAAAAATATTACAACAATTTTAAGCTACTTACACCTAATCTAAGCCCCCTAATAAAATAACAAACCCCCCAAAATAAAAAAATGCCCTACCCTATTCTAAATTAAAAAAAGTTCAAAGCTCTTTTACCTTACCAGCCCTTAAAAGGGCCTTTTTGTGGGGCATGCCCCAAAGAATTCAGCTCTTTTGCCTGTAAAAGAATAATACAACCCCCCCAACATTAAAACCCACCACCCACATACCCCTAATCTAACCCAAACCCCCCTTAAAATAACCTAACACTAATCCCCTGAAGATCATCCTACCTTTAGTCGTCTTCACTCAGCCGAGCAGCGATGGAACTGAAGAGGAGATCCGGAGCGGCAGAAGTTATCCTCCAAGGGGCGCTGAAGAAATCTTCCATCCGATGAAGTGATCCTCCAGTCGGCGCTGAAGAAGTCTTCCATCCGGGCGATGTCATCTTCCAAGAGGCGCTGAAGAAGTCTTCTATCCGGGCGATGTCATCTTCCAAGCGGGGTCTTCAATCTTCAATCTTCATCTCGCTGACGCGGAACATCCTTCTTTACCGATGGACTACCGACGAATGAAGGCTCCTTTAAGGGACGTCATCCAAGATGGAGTCCCTTCAATTCCGATTGGCTGATAGGATTCTATCAGCCAATCGGAATTAAGGTAGGAAAAATCTGATTGGCTGATTGAATCAGCCAATCAGATTCAAGTTCAATCCGATTGGCTGATCCAATCAGCCAATCAGATTGAGCTCGCATTCTATTGGCTGTTCCGATCAGCCAATAGAATGCGAGCTCAATCTGATTGGCTGATTGGATCAGCCAATCGGATTGAACTTGAATCTGATTGGCTGATTCAATCAGCCAATCAGATTTTTCCTACCTTAATTCTGATTGGCTGATAGAATCCTATCAGCCAATCGGAATTGAAGGGACGCCATCTTGGATGACGTCCCTTAAAGGAGCCTTCATTCGTCGGTAGTCCGTCGGTAAAGAAGGATGTTCCGCGTCGGCGGGATGAAGATTGAAGACCCCGCTTGGAAGATGACATCGCCCAGATAGAAGACTTCTTCAGCGCCTCTTGGAAGATGACATCGCCCGGATGGAAGACTTCTTCAGCGCCGACTGGAGGATCACTTCATCGGATGGAAGATTTCTTCAGCGCCCCTTGGAGGATAATTTCTGCCGCTCCGGATCTCCTCTTCGGTTCCATCGCTGCTCGGCTGAGTGAAGACGACTAAAGGTAGGATGATCTTCAGGGGATTAGTGTTAGGTTATTTTAAGGGGGGTTTGGGTTAGATTAGGGGTATGTGGGTGGTGGGTTTTAATGTTGGGGGGGTTGTATTTTTCTTTTACAGGCAAAAGAGCTAAATTCTTTGGGGCATGCCCCACAAAAAGGCCCTTTTAAGGGCTGGTAAGGTAAAAGAGCTTTGAACTTTTTTAATTTAGAATAGGGTAGGGCATTTTTTTATTTTGGGGGGTTTGTTATTTTATTAGGGGGCTTAGATTAGGTGTAAGTGGCTTAAAATTGTTGTAATATTTTTAAAATGTTTGTAACTTATTTTTTTTATTTTTTGTAACTTAGCTTTTTTTATTTTTTGTACTTTAGTTAGTTTATGTAATTGTATTTAATTGCAGTTATTTGTAGTTAATTTATTTAATGATGGTGTAGTGTTAGGTTTAATTGTAACTTAGGTTAGGATTTATTTTACAGGTAATTTTGTATTTCTTTTAGCTAGGTAGTTATTAAATAGTTAATAACTATTTAATAACTATTCTAACTAGCTAAAATAAATACAAAGTTACCTGTAAAATAAATATAATTCCTAAAATAGCTACAATGTAATTATTAGTTATATTGTAGCTATATTAGGGTTTATTTTTAAGGTAGGAATATTCTGATTGGCTGATGGAATCAGCCAATCAGAATCAAGTTCAATCCGATTGGCTGATCCAATCAGCCAATCAGATTGAGCTCGCATTCTATTGGCTGTTCCGATCAGAATTTTCCTACCTTAATTCCGATTGGCTGATAGAATCCTATCAGCCAATCGGAATTCGAGGGACGCCATCTTGGATGACGTCATTTAAAGGAACCGTCATTCGGCGAGTAGGCGTCGGTTGAAGAGGTTGGATCCGCGTCGGTTGGAAAGAAGATGGCTCCGCTCCGCTCCAGAAGAAAGAAGATTGAAGATGCGGCTTGATAGAAGACTTCATCCCGATGATGGACTTCCGACTTCAGCCCGATGATGGAGTTCTTCAGCCGCCGCTTGGATCCAGACTTCAGCCCGAGGATGGACGTCACTCTTCAGCCCCCCGCTTGGGCTTGGATCAACACTTCCGAGGCTTGGATCAAGACTTCCGAGGACGGATTGGTGAACCTGGTATGGTGAAGATAAGGTAGGAAGATCTTCAGGGGCTTAGTGTTAGGTTTATTTAAGGGGGGTTTGGGTTAGATTAGGGGTATGTGGGTGGTGGGTTGTAATGTTGGGGGGGGTATTGTATGTGTTTTTTTTACAGGCAAAAGAGCTGAATTCTTTGGGGCATGCCCCGCAAAGGGCCCTGTTCAGGGCTGGTAAGGTAAAAGAGCTTTGAACTTTTTTAATTTAGAATAGGGTAGGGCATTTTTTTATTTTGGGGGGCTTTGTTATTTTATTAGGGGGCTTAGAGTAGGTGTAATTAGTTTAAAATTGTTGTAATATTTTTCTAATGTTTGTAAATATTTTTTTATTTTTTGTAACTTAGTTCTTTTTTATTTTTTGTACTTTAGTTAGTTTATTTAATTGTAGTTATTTGTAGGTATTGTATTTAAATAATTTATTGTGTTAGGTTTAATTGTAACTTAGGTTAGGATTTATTTTACAGGTAATTTTGTAATTATTTTAACTAGGTAACTATTAAATAGTTATTAACTATTTAATAGCTATTGTACCTGGTTAATATAATTACAAAGTTGCCTGTAAAATAAATATTAATCCTAAAATAGCTACAATATAATTATAATTTATATTGTAGATATATTAGGGTTTATTTTACAGGTAAGTATTTAGCTTTAAATAGGAATAAGTTATTTAATAAGAGTTAATTTATTTCGTTAGATAAAAATTATATTTAACTTAGGGGGGTGTTAGGGTTAGGGTTAGAATTAGCTTTAGGGGTTAATACATTTATTAGAATAGCGGTGAGCTCCAGTCAGCAGATTAGGGGTTAATGTTTGAAGTTAGGTGTCGGCGATGTTAGGGAGGGCAGATTAGGGGTTAATATTATTTATTATAGGGTTATTGAGGCGGGAGTGAGGCGGATTAGGGGTTAATAACTTTATTATAATAGCGGCGCGGTCCGGTCGGCAGATTAGGGGCTAATAAGTGTAGGCAGGTGGTGGCGACGTTGTGGGGGGCAGATTAGGGGTTAATTAATATAATATAGGGGTCGGCGGTGTTAGGGGCAGCAGATTAGGGGTACATAGGGATAATATAAGTAGCAGCGGTTTACGGAGCGGCAGATTAGGGGTTAAAAAAAATATGCAGGTGTCAGCGATAGCGGGGGCGGCAGATTAGGGGTTAATAAGTGTAAGGTTAGGGGTGTTTAGACTCGGGGTTCATGTTAGGGTGTTAGGTGCAGACGTAGGAAGTGTTTCCCCATAGAAAACAATGGGGCTGCGTTAGGAGCTGAACGCGGCTTTTTTGCAGGTGTTAGGTTTTTTTTCAGCTCAAACAGCCCCATTTCTATGGGGGAATCGTGCACGAGCACGTTTTTGAAGCTGGCCGCGTCCGTAAGCACCGCTGGTATCGAGAGTTGCAGTGGCGTTAAATTATGCTCTACGCTCCCTTTTTGGAGCCTAACGCACTGAAAACCCAGCCATTCTGTGAACTCTAAATACCAGCGGCCAGAAAAAAGCAAGCGTAGCTAACGCACCCCTTTGGCCGCAAAACTCTAAATCTAGGCGTTAGGGTTTATTTTACAGGTAAGTATTTAGTTTTAAAAAGGAATAATTTATTAAAGTATAGTGTAGTGTTAGGTGTAATTGTAACTTAGGTTAGTTTTTATTTTACAGGTAAATTTCTCTTTATTTTAGCTAGGTAAGCTATTAAATAGTTAATAACTATTTAATAGCTATTGTACCTAGTTAAAAATTGAAAGTTACCTATAAAATACAAATAAATCCTAAGATAGCTACAATATAATTATTATTTATATTGTAGCTATATTAGGGTTTATTTTAAAGGTAAGTATTTAGTTTTAAATAGGATTAATTTAGTTCATAATAGAAATATTATTTAGATTTATTTAATTAATATTTAAGTTAGGGGGGTGTTAGGGTTAGTGTTAGACTTAGGTTTAGGGGTTAATAAATTTATTACAGTGGCGGCGGTGTAGTGGGGGGCAGGATAGGGGTTAATAAATGTATTATAGGTGGCGACGGTGTAGGGGGGGCAGATTAGGGGTTAATAAATTTAATATAGGTTGCGGCAGGGTCCGGGAGTGGCGGTTTAGGGGTTAAACTATTTATTTAGTTGCGGCGAGGTGCGGGATCGGCAGGATAGGGGTTAATAACTTTATTATAGAGGGCGGCAGTATAGGGGGGCAGGATAGGGGTTACTAGGTATAATGTAGGTGGCGGTGGGCTCCGGGAGCGGCGGTTTAGGGGTTAATACATTTATTATAGTTGCGGCGGGGTCAGGGAGCAGCGGTTTAGGGGTTAATATGTATAGCGTAGCTTGCGGTAGGCTCTGGGAGCGGCGGTTTAGGGGTTAATATGTATAGAGTAGCTTGCGGTGGGCTCCGGGGCGCGGCGGTTTAGGGGTTAATACATTTATTATAGTTGCGGTGGGCTCCGGGAGCGGCGGTTTAGGGGTTAATACATTTATTATAGTTGCGGTGGGCTCCGGGAGCGGCGGTTTAGGGGTTAATATGTATAGAGTAGCTTGCGGTGGGCTCCGGGAGCGGCGGTTTAGGGGGTAATAACTTTATTTAGTTGCGGCGGTGTAGGGGGGGGGCAGATTAGGGGTGTTTAGACTCGGGGTACATGTTAGGGTGTTAGGTGTAGACATTTCCCATAGGAATCAATGGGATATCTGGCAGCAGCGAACTTGTACTTTCGCTATGGTCAGACTCCCATTGATTCCTATGGGATCTGCTGCCTCCAGGGTGGCGGTTTGAAAACCAGGTACGCTGGGCCGGAAAAGTGCCGAGCGTACCTGCTAGTTTTTTGATAACTAGCAAAAATAGTCAGATTGTGCCGCACTTGTGTGCGGAACATCTGGAGTGACGTAAGAATCGATCTGTGTCGGACTGAGTCCGGCGGATCGAAGTTTACGTCACAAAATTCTACTTTTGCCGGTCTCTAGCCTTTGATAACTAAGGTGAATCAGCCTCGCCACAAATACGCTGCGGAATTCCAGCATATTTGAGGTTGACGGCTTGATAACTTCCCCCCGATATCTGGTTTGAAATTAGCTAGATATTTAATTATTAACTTCCTCTTTTTAGGAGATGTTATCCCACCTAAATTCCATGAGATAAACTTAATCTTCCTCATCTATTCACCTAGGCTTATTCTAAGCATTTTTTAAGCCTGGTTATGAGTATGTGTACAATAGGCGTATGCGCGCAAGGATGCAGAGGAGGAGAGAGCGGAGTGGAAGAGAGGGAGATAAAAAAAAAAAAAAAATCTTTAATATTTAAAAACCTTAAGACCCCTAAGGCCGACATCCTTATCATCTAAGATCTCTTCTCCGACCACTCATATTTACGACACTTGCCTATTTTTACAAAAGTCTCTTGCTTCTTCTGGATTAACAAGGGTAACATTGCCCCCCGGTTCCTCAACAACTATTTTAGCAGGGTATACTAATCTGGCCTTAAAGCCTGCAGTAATTAACCTAGTGCAATAAGGGGCCAGCTCTTTTCTTTTCATTGAGGTTTTGCTGGAATAGTCCTGGAATAACAAAACTTTAGTTTGACCTATCACTAGATTCCCCATTTTCCTATAAGCTCTCAAGATATTGTTCTTGTCCTGATCGTTTAAATATTTTACCAAGACAGGCCTATTATGGTTCTTATCCCTTTGATTATCTCTAGCTAAACCCAAGCGGTGGGCCCTTTCAACTAAGATTGGTGCATCACCAAGAGGGATGCCCAGGGCCAAGGGTAGAATAGAGCTGGCAAAGACTATCAAATTGGGGAATTCGCCGTTATCTGGCAAACCTATGATTTTTAAATTATTTCGCCGTGCTCGGTCTTCTAACTCATGATTTTTGTCCTGTAACATTATCAGTGTCTTGCTATTATCTGTTATAATTTTTTCCTGCTTGTAAATTATGTCCTCATTACTGGACACTCTGTCCTCCACTTCCGTAAGACGACTAGAGAATTGCTTAAGTTCTATCATTATATTCGCCATTTGAGTTTTAAGCATTTCGAATTGTGGAAGAAAAATCTCAGACATCTAAGATACCAGAAGCTGAGTGTCGTTTTTGGGTATTATAGGCTCAGAGGTACTTTCTATGTGTGTATCAGAGATTCGCGATCTCTTATCTTTTTGTTTGGCAGGCATGGCCAGGGCGTGACTTTTATTGTGGGTGATAAATTTATCCATGTACAATGTACAGTGAAGGTTGTGTATATTTACGTCCAGTTCCCTATTGCGGTGACTCTGAAGTGAACTCTTTAATTCCCCCTATGGGGTCTACCCCCTTAGGGAGGAAGCTGTATTTAACTAACTTAGCAAATCCTTTCTTGTGGGTGTAAAAAAATTATGTGCATATAATTACCAATTGTTCTATGTGCTAAAAAAACAAGATTATCACTTTATATAAATTTATTCTGCCCGCAATGGAGAGGGGCAACTTAGACCAGAATTTAAGCTCTTCACTTATTTTTTTAAATAGCGGAGTAAAGTTCATACTATATAACCTGTCTTCGGACGGAGATATATATATTCCTAAGTATCTTATACCTTCTGGTGAATTTTTAAAATATTCCTTAATTTTAATATTACTTTGCCCATTAATCATCATTAATTCCAACTTACTTGAATTTATTTTATAACCAGAAAACGTACTGAAATTGTTTATTACTTCCATTAATATAGGGATGTTTTTTTCCAAATTGCTTACAAATAAAAGCAAATCATCCTCATATAGGGCTATCTTGCATTCATACTGCTCTATTTTAATTCCCTCTATCTTCTCTCTTAGAACACTCGCTAAAGGTTCTATAACAATGTCAAATAACAAAGGAGACAAAGGGCATCATTGTCTAGTACCTCTCTTTAAAATTATATCACCCAAAATTTGACCATTGACTAATAACGCTGTGTGGGGAAAGTTATATAATTTTTCAATCAACTTGATTATCCTTTCATGAAAACCAAACTGCCTTAAAGAAGTGTATAGGTGACTCCATTCTATAGAATCAAACGCTTTATGTGCGTCCAATGAGATAATAGCGGCATCTGAGTTCTTATCTTGTATCCTCATATTACTTTGCTTTTTAAAGTAGTCTAGAACAAGAAAAACTTTTCTGATATTGGATGCAGAGTTTCTACCTTTCAGAAAACCTGTTTGATCTTTGTGTATTACATGTTTAAGTATTGTTTGAAATCTCTCCGCCATTATACCGGTTAACAATTTATAATCTACATTTAAGAGAGATATAGGTCTATATGAATCCATCTGATCGCTTTTTTATTTGGCTTTAATATTAAAGAGGTCCAGGAAGATGTAAAGTTGCTTGACATATCTTTTCCATCACAGAAGTAAGAGTTAAAAAGGGACTTAAGATTAGGTATTATGTGCTCAGATAAAAATTTTATAATAATCAGGCAATAAGTCTGGACCAGGCGACTTATTATTCTTAAGATTTTTTATCGCCTCTTCAATTTCCTTCTCTGTGATCGGTTCTATTATTTTATTCATCTCATCTCTATCTACCGTTGGGAGTTTTAAATTAGACCAAAAATTTTCTTTATTACATAGGTTTAAATTTTCAGCACTATATACGTTTTGATAATATTCTTCTAATGCTTTCATGATCTCCTCTGTTTTATTCAGGATTAACCCTTCTTTGTTCAAAGTGGCAATAAAGTTATGTCCCCTAGATTTATTGGCTAATTTTGCAAGTATTTTTCCGGATTTATTCCCATATCTGAAATATTTTGAACTATCTTTAATCTCTTGTTGTGCGGTATTGTTCAGTAACCATATATCTCTTGCTTCTTTAGCCTCCCCATATTTCTTCCAATTAAGTTTGGAGGGTTCACTTATAACTCTATTATATGTTAGCGTGAGTCTTCTAGTAATTTCCTTCTCTCTTTTTTTTTTTTTTTTTTTAATCATACATAGGTATGCTATGATTTCTCCTCTTATTACAGTTTTAGATGCCTCCCAAAAAAGTTCCGATCTATTAGAGTATTCCTGATTATTACATACATAATCCTGCCATTTTGCAACTAAAAATGTTTTAAACTTCACGTTTTCCAATAAATATGTTGGAAAACGAAATCTTCTAATTATAGGATTATACATATTTACCTTCAAGTTTAATGTTATAGGAGCATGATCAGACAAGATTATGTCTCTTATCGTAGTGTCTGCCTCAATATCAAAAAAAATTTCAAAATCAAGAACATATCTATTCTAGAGAGGGTCTTATGTGTTTTCGACACACAGGTATAATCTTTGCTCACTGGATTATTTTCCCTCCATATATCTTTAATATTTAGATTATTCATACGTTTTTTAAGAAGTTTGGATTCAAGATTATCCCTTTTACTCTTTTTGGTGATTTCACCGTCTCTAAACCTATCTATTGGTACTTGACAAACCATGTTAAAATCTCCACCCAGTATGAGTATGCCCTCTGTCTCCATCAGTATATGTGTCTGGAGATCTGCCCAAAAATTAGGGGAATGCTCATTTGGTCCATATATATTGCAGATTGTAAAAATTTTCCCCTTAAATTCTATTTTTAAAAGTATATATCTCTCGTTTGGATCTAAAAAAACAGGTCTTCATCTTAAAATCTAAATTTTTCTTTATTAGGATAGCTACTCCTCTCTTTCTACTTTTGCAGGGGGTTCCTAATGTCGTACCTACCCAGTTAGTTTTCAATTTTTCCAACTCTTTCTTTTTTAAATGGGTCTCCTGTATTAATGCTATATCAGTCCCTATTATTTTAAGTTGTTTAAGAATTGCTTTCATTTTTAGTGGGGAAGTAATTCCACCTACGTTCCATGAGGTAAATTTAATTAAACCTGACATGTTTTATACGAAAGAAAGATGGAGAGACATAAAATCTTCAAGAGAAAAAAAAAGGAAAAAAAATAATAATAATATAAAACAAATTCTTAAAATTCTACTTGGTGTACGGACAAGTGGAAACATCCGTTAAAAATCAAATTTCTCTTTAGTCAGAACTGACAACTGAGTTCTAGCTTATAACCAGTACACATTAATTTTACTTTATACCCTTCATGAATAGTTCAGCCTCATTTATATTTTCCAACATTTTGATTCCCTTTGTCTCTTGTATACGAATCCTAGCAGGATATATTAGAGTAGCATTCAACCCCCTGTTTATTAATTGAGTACATATAGGTGCCATCTCTCTACACTTATTGGAGACTTCTGCAGAATAATCTTGGAAAATAAAACTTTTTCTATCCTCAATAATTACTTCTTTTTTTTCCCTATAATAGTAAAGCATCTTTAACTTATCTTGGAAATTGAGAAATTTGGCAATTATGGGTCTCGGTCTATCAATGCTTCTGTCTTCTCTCAGTGGTCCTATCCTGTGACTTCTCTCAATCAGAAAGGGTAGTTCATTGGCAGGGATTTCTAATATCTCAGGGAGAATGATGGATATGAATTTATTTAAATCTTTATATTGTGTTTTTTCAGATAGACCTATTATTTTAAGATTATTCCGTCTGGCTCTATTTTCTAGATCATCCGCTTTAATCTGTAAATCCTTTATACTTTTTTCCATTTTGGTTATTTTAGTCTCATTTATAATACTACTATCTTCTATATCAGAGATCCTTTGTTCCGCTTCAGTTAAACTTCTAGAAAATTGCCTAACTTCAGTTGCTAGCCCTGAAATTTCTGCTCTAACCTGATCAAATTGAGGAATAAAGATCTCTGATATATTTTTAATCAATGTCTGAGTATCTATCTGGTTAAAACTCTCATTATTTATCTCAACCATAGTTTCACTATTTCCTTTGGCCTAGATTTAGAGTTTGGCGGTAGCCGTCAAAACCAGCGTTAGAGGCTCCTAACGCTGCTTTTTACCGCCCTCCGGTATTTAGAGTTCAGTTACCGACACTCAAAAAAACCCCAAGCACAAATCTCTACCGACAGCTCAGACCCAGTAGTTAACATCTACCGACAAAATAAACATCCACGAATCAAAAAACAAATATTACACAAAGTACACTTACACTCATACAAACACTACACTATATTTATTTTTCAGATTTAATATTTTTTCTTCAAAATAGAAAGGATCAAAGTTGCGAGATCTCGGGTGTTAGAAAAAAAACAACACAAATCCATTTTGCCATTGACTAACATTGACACACGGGAAAAGACCCTCATATAGCTACATCTAACTAATAATATTATCACAAACATACACTCATCGATGCATACCAAAAATATACACCACATTACATACACAAACAAAAGTTATTTATTACAAAATGAACACGATTTAGCTACTTTTTCACACAGGCTCATGACGTCACTCACTTTACGAGGAAAACCAGTCTTTGATTTTTTTTTTACCAAAATTTTGAGCCTCCATTGACTTCTATGGGGAAGACGTGCTCGTGCACGCGACAGACAGATTTCCCTAACGCATGCAAAAAGCGTAGACAAAAAAACTCCAAATACCAGCGCTAGAAATATTTAAAAAAAAAATGCTTTTCTGCGTTAGACCCAGCTATGACAAATAGATCAAGAAATGCCTATTTCCCTATGGTGGACTTATGGATTTTACTTATTGAATATTCACAACAGCATTAAATTGTTTCATACTTTTACATTACATCAACTACAAATCAACATCACTAGTAACAAACATTTTTACAAATAAAATCACATTTAAACGGACACAAAAATAATTACAACATTTCAGGATTCACAAACAGTACACAATGGGAAACACCTCTCATTTACCTTTATTATTGCATTTCATTTATTCAACTCATATGCTTGCAGCAACAGCATATCTACATAGGCTTAACACATGATCAGTCATGGATGCACATACATTACTTTTAACATTCACTCATACATGTGCATTCAAATGATGGGGGAAAAACACATTGCATTCTCTCTAGGAATCACAAAACAGAACATATGGATTTTACTGTACTTTTAACATCATGATTCCATCACAATAAACCATTAGGAATTACGTACAAGAAGAACATCATTACACCAGATTACAGATGTCACTTTATGGGAAGGAACAACAATGCCAGACCGCTATATAGAAGTCAGCATATGTGGGACACAATCACAATATATACGTACATGTATATAACACGCATCACCCATCACGCAACCACAAAGCACACATTTAGATTTTATTCAGCACACAATAACAATGTAGTCAAATACAACAACACAATGAGGATTTCAGAACTACATAGGCAGGTTAATAATATGATGACGTCATTAGAAGATTCAACCATACACATTACAGATTCACGACTGTACCGCCCCTTTCAGAAATTTACCACTCAATACTACAATACAACATATACGTAAACAACAGTTTGGAACAGCATTATTAGCGCGATTTGAATGGGACAATTAATAAATATTGTCAGCTCGCAAATCACTTATATATATAATACTACAGATGACAGCCGGAAGTTCTTCAGTATTAGTGCGATTTTAATGGAACGCATACAATATTGACAGCTCGGCAATCACTTATATATACAATACTACAGATGACAGCCGGAAGTTATTCAGTATTAGTGCGATTTGAATGGGACGCATACAATATTGACATCTCGGCAATCACTTATATATATAATACTACAGATGACAGCCGGAAGTTCTTCAGTATTAGTGCGATTTTAATGGGACGCATACAATATTGACATCTCGGCAATCACTTATATATACAATACTACAGATGACAGCCGGAAGTTATTCAGTATTAGTGCAATTTGAATGGGACGCATACAATATTGACAGCTCGGCAATCACTTATATATACAATACTACAGATGGCAGACGGGAAGTTCGGAATTATTATTGCGATTTTAAAGGGACGCATACAATATTGACAGCTCGTCAATCACTTATATATACAATACTACAGATGGCAGATGTTACTTTATCGTTTACAAACAATATTGCAGCAACATTGATCGATCACATTCGATGCACATTATACACAACTATGCACTTTCATTCATGTTAGCCTGGACGTGTGCTTTTTACTATAAGATCGCGTTTAATAAATATTGATTACGCATATGATCAAACATTACAAACATGCACTGTATGTGTGATATTTGACACTTTCACATTGAGATTCATTTGGGGAAAACAAAATTTCAGCAAACACCCAAAAAACGCCCACAGTGAAAGCATTCGCGCCGCTCACATACAAACAAGTGAATACAATTAGCAATCATTACAAACTCACTACCATTGGACTAATTGTACTATAAATCCCCCAAACAACATGGCCAAAGCATCCCTTGTGATCCACATCAGATCAATTTGCATACCTTGTTACGCCTTGCTCTGCTGTTTTGAAAGATGGATGATGATGACATGGTAGACGTTGCTGGTGCTGCTATTGGCGAACTAGCTGTTGATAGAATCAGGCAGCCTCGGCGGCTCTGAGTGAGACGAAGGGCTCGTCTGGTTCGCGGTCCTCGTGTCTACAGGGTGAGACCCACCTTGGAAAACATGAGCGACTTTGAGGTTTATGATAAGTATCGGCTCAATCGCGAACAGCTCATTGGCCTTTACGATCTTCTTAAACCTCATTTGGAGCCACGTATAAGAATAAGGACTGCTGTTCCCGGCATGAGTAAGATGCTAAGTTGTCTATACGTCCTGGCCTCCGGGAGTTTTCAATCCGGAGAAATGTACATGCATGGCCTGTCTCAAGGTACATTCTCTGTGGTGTTTGATAACTTTCTGGACGCCATGGTACGTATCAGTAAGCAAATACATAGGATTCCCACAGAATGATGGTGATTGGAGGCGCCTGAAGCGGGAATTCTTTGATATTGCTGAATTGCCCAATGTCTTGGGAGCCATTGATTGTACCCACATTGCGCTGCGTGCTCCAATTGATGACTTGCCCTTCAGAAATCGCAAACATTTTCAGAGCCTCAACGTGCAGTATGTTTGTGATGCACAGATGAGGATTATGCATGTGTGTGCGAATTTTGGAGGAGCTTGTCATGATGCCTGCATCCTCTCTCTGTCGTCCCTGTGGCGGCCGTTTGAGGAAAGACAAATGCCCCCTGGTTATCTCGTTGGTGAGTATTTGTGCACAACATGGTTAATTAGTTAGACAATTGCCACTGTAGTTTTAAAATGTTAGCGTAATGTTCAGCTATAGGATGCAATTTAACAATTTATTTTTATTTCCGCAAATGTCTACTTTTAGTTCAATGCAGATATGTAGCATGTCTTACCTTAAATGCTCAGAGAATGCAATGTAACCGTTTAGTTGGCATTTTACACAAGGTCTGGTTTAGGCGAAATACCCATATGTAGCATGTCTTAGCTGAAATGGGAAGATATTAGCAAATGCAATTTAACCATGTCATTGTCTCTTTCCGCTAATGTCTACTTTTAGTTAATGCAGATATGTAGCATGTCTTACCTTAAATGCTCAGAGAATGCAATGTAACCATTTAGTTGGCATTTTACACAAGGTCTGGTTTAGGCGAAATACGCATATGTAACATGTCTTAGCTGAAATGGGAAGATATTAGCAAATGCAATTTAACCATGTCATTGTCTCTTTCCGCTAATGTCTACTTTTAGTTCAATGCAGATATGTAGCATGTCTTACCTTAAATGCTCAGATAGAGAATGCAATGTAACCATGTAGTTTGCATTTTACACAAGGTTTGGTTTAGGAGAAATACGCATATGTAGCATGTCTTAGCTGAAATGGGAAGATATTAGCAAATGCAATTTAACCATGTCATTGTCTCTTTCCGCTAATGTCTACTTTTAGTTCAATGCAGATATGTAGCATGTCTTACCTTAAATGCTCAGATAGAGAATGCAATGTAACCATTTAGTTGGGATTTTACACAAGGTCTGGTTTAGGAGAAATACGCATATGTAGCATGTCTTAGCTGAAATGGGAAGATATTAGCAAATGCAATTTAACCATGTCATTGTCTCTTTCCGCTAATGTCTAGTTTTAGTTCAATGCAGATATGTAGCAGGTCTTACCTTAAATGCTCAGATAGAGAATGCAATGTAACCATTTAGTTGGCATTTTACACAAGGTTTGGTTTAGGAGAAATACGCATATGTAGCATGTCTTAGCTGAAATGGGAAGATATTAGCAAATGCAATTTAACCATGTCATTGTCTCTTTCTGCTAATGTCTACTTTTAGTTCAATGCAGATATGTAGCATGTCTTACCTTAAATGCTCAGATAGAGAATGCAATGTAACCATTTAGTTGGGATTTTACACAAGGTCTGGTTTAGGCGAAATACGCATATGTAGCATGTCTTAGCTGAAATGGGAAGATAGCAGCCAATGCAATTTAACCATGTCATTGTCTCTTTCCGCTAATGTCTACTTTTAGTTCAATGCAGATATGTAGCATGTCTTACCTTAAATGCTCAGATAGAGAATGCAATGTAACCATTTAGTTGGTATTTTACACAAGGTCTGGTTTAGGAGAAATACAAATATGTAGCATGTCTTAGCTGAAATGGGAAGATAGAGAATAATATTGAACTAGATTATTCTTTTAACAAATAAACATTTGTTAGTGGATTATCGTGTACACAAACTTTTTTTGGAATCAAAATACAATTTTGAGGATTCAGTTTGAATTATGTTCTGTTCCTAATTTATAGGTGATTCTGGTTACATGAGCCGGCCTTGGCTTATTACCCCCTTGCGTAGCCCGACTGATGTGGCTGAGGAGCGCTACAATAGGGCTCATAAGAGAACCAGGGCGGTGGTTGAACAAATGTTCGGGCTCCTGAAGATGAGGTTCAGGTGCCTTGACAGGTCGGGAGGAGCCCTCCAGTACAACCCAAAGAAGGTGGCTAAGATCGTTATAGCCTGTAGTGTCCTGCATAATATTGCACAGCGGGCTGGGATGCTGCAGGCCGTCCAGGCGCACCGAAACCTCCTCAGAGATGAGGAGGACGATCCAGTTCTAGAGGGGCCATTCCGGGACGAGGGGCTCAATGTCAGAGCAGACATCATCAACCGCCACTTTAGACGGTAAATAATAGAAGTTAGATTGGAGTATTGTCAATAGATGTGAACTCTAGGGAAATGACAAGTAGAGAATTGTGCAAACATGTTAGGATTGTTCATCAAATGCTAAAAATGTGTTTCATTTATTAATATAGGTGATGCTCTGGTCATTGGGTCCTGTAGCGAGTCTTTGCCACCTGGTTTTTAAAGAGGACATCAGCTGGTAAGTATAAATGTATGGACTGTTGCTGGCATGAATTGTACACAAATACATCATATGGCATACATTTTCAAAACTAGTATTTAGTTTACACATTACTTAAAATGTAAATACTCAGAAAGGGATCCTCTAGCATAACTATCCTCTAGCATGACTATGGTTCAAAGTCACACATTAGAGGTTCGTTCTGCTCAATATGACTCATCTTCACACTTGATAGAACATAACACAAGATGCTACACACGCTTAGTAAGCTAGTGACAGAAATTGATTCAGAAATGGGGGGTGGGAGAGGGGTACAGAACTGATTCACACACTTGTAGTAGTAATTTTAATAAACCTTTTTATGCCATTAGGGAGATGACTTCATGTAAAGACTGAAAGGGAAGAATTCGAAGAATGACAGTGAAGAATTCCCAGACTGACAGTGGAAAAAGACAAGATTGAAATTGAAGAATACCAAATGGGATCATGTCTGGCATTATCTTTCAAATCTGCTGACCTTGAAAACCATACAAAGACATGTTCACATGGTAAGTGCCAACTATTTGATAGAATAAGGCTGTGGAGGCATCCTATTGGAGACACTTAGATTATTTTTTAATTTTTAGATGGTATTTCACAGTCCTCTATTTTTGAAATGATGAATAAGACACCTATTGAAGATCAACTGTTTTCCCCTGAATTGACTTTCAAAGACCATGCATTATCCAGGTTGGTTTACCAATGCATGATAGTTAAGAATCACAGGAAGAATGTAGAATATTAGTAGCTTACATACATTAGTCATACTTTGTTCATAATTAGATATTTAGGTATCACAATCAGACACTTAGATTATTTTCTAATTTTTAGATGGTTTTTCAGTCCTCTATTTATGAAATGATGAATAAGACACCTATTGAAGATCAACTGTTTTCCCCTGAATTGACTTTCAAAGACCATGCATTATCCAGGTTGGTTTACCAATGCATGATAGTTAAGAATCACAGGAAGAATGTAGAATATTAGTAGCTTACATACATTAGTCATACTTTGTTCATAATTAGATATTTAGGTATCACAATCAGACACTTAGATTATTTTCTAATTTTTAGATGGTTTTTCAGTCCTCTATTTATGAAATGATGAATAAGACACCTATTGAAGATCAACTGTTTTCCCCTGAATGGACTTTCAAAGACCATGCATTATCCAGGTTGGTTTACCAATGCATGATAGTTTAGAATCACAGGAAGAATGTAGAATATTAGTAGCTTACATACATTAGTCATACTTTGTTCATAATTAGATATTTAGGTATCACAATCAGACACTTAGATTATTTTCTAATTTTTAGATGGTTTTTCAGTCCTCTATTTTTGAAATGATGAATAAGACACCTATTGAAGATCAACTGTTTTCCCCTGAATTGACTTTCAAAGACCATGCATTATCCAGGTTGGTTTACCAATGCATGATAGTTAAGAATCACAGGAAGAATGTAGAATATTAGTAGCTTACATACATTAGTCATACTTTGTTCATAATTAGATATTTAGGTATCACAATCAGACACTTAGATTATTTTCTAATTTTTAGATGGTTTTTCAGTCCTCTATTTATGAAATGATGAATAAGACACCTATTGAAGATCAACTGTTTTCCCCTGAATTGACTTTCAAAGACCATGCATTATCCAGGTTGGTTTACCAATGCATGATAGTTAAGAATCACAGGAAGAATGTAGAATATTAGTAGCTTACATACATTAGTCATACATTGTTCATAATTAGATATTTAGGTATCACAATCAGACACTTAGTGTAATGATCAAATAACTAACAATTTATAAAGAGTAGGTTTGTAGCTTGATCCTAAGTTCAATTCATATAGCTTAGATGACTGAAGCAAAAGGATTAAGCAGAATTTACTATAAGTAATTGAATAAAGTAGTTTTAAGCTGACATACGCAATAAAACTAAAATAGTAACTAGATATGGATTAGTTACTTGATAAGCATAACTCTATAGAATCACTGCTGGTATGCATATCATAAGGTTATATACACTCTGAGGAATAAACAGTTTTAAGGCTGAAGTAAGATTCGAAGTAAAGATATACAAAAGATGCACTTATAATAAAGGTTACTCAGTTCTGGGTGTGAGAGGATTTGTACCTGATCAGAGTTTGCAGTGCTGACAGGATTACTGCAGGGAAGCGTGTGTTGCGTACACTCAGCAATGCTGACTCGTGTACGATGTCGGCTTTTGGCAGAGAGACAAGTTCTCTGAAGGAAGCGTGTGCTGCGTCCTCACAGCAGTACAGTCACTTCTAGGATGCCGGTTGGTAAGGGAAAGCCGCGTGGGCTCAGAGGTTCAGCAGGGAAGCGTGAGACTCAGCTGGCAGTCTGAGATTGATGACGTCAGCGGAGTCAGCTATGGGTAATGGCAAGGCAGAGATCCGTAGTAGATTTGCTGAAGTAGATTACGGTTGTAGAAAGGTTTGTATGCATACAAATTAGGTAGAGTAGGTAATTGCTCAGAGCAAGGTTTAAGGCTTGAAAGAGGATACTAGATGAGCACAGGTAGTTCATCTGATTCACACATCAATAATCAAGCATTGAACAGGTGTCTCTGATAGTCTTATATAGTGCAATAGTTAAGGTGGACAGCTGTGAGTAAAGGTGGAATCATGACAGATCCCCCCCTTCAAAGTGTCCCTCATGGGGGCACCGAACCGGGTTTGGATGGGTGAAGAAGATGAAATTCACTCAGGAGATCAGGAGCGTGGATGTCATGCAGAGGTATCCAGGAGTCCTCTTCGGGACCATATCCAGACCAACGAACTAAATATTCCACCCGTCTCCATCGGTTGCGGGAATCTAAGATCTTTTCCACCTCAAATTCAGATTGGTCAGCACACAAAGAGGTATTGGAGTCTACATCCTCGGTTAAAGAATCTGAACTGCCAGAATAAGGCTTTAAGAGAGATACATGGAAAGACGGATGAATCCGTAGATGACCCGGCAATTGGAGAACAACCGCGTTAGCATTTAGAATTTTCTTAATGCGGAAAGGCCCAAGAAATTGGTTCGCCAATTTCTTACAGGGCACTTTTAATTTTAAGTTTTTTGTAGATAACCATACTCTATCACCAGGTTTGTATGGAGGAGGAAGTATATGCTTTTGGTCAAAGTAACGTTTTTGTGTGTCTTTCGCATTTTCTAAATGTTTTTTCAATAGAGGTAAAGAATTCTTCAATTCGGTGAAATACTCAGTAGCATAAGGAGATGTAGAAGTGATGTTAGAAGTGGGTATCGTTCTCGGATGGTATCCATAAGAAGCAAAGAAAGGTGACATTTTAGTGGAGGTGTTAACTGAATTATTATAGGCGAATTCTGCCATCGGAAGCCAGTCTAACCAATCATCTTGAACTTGTGAGATGTAGCATCTGAGATACTGTTCCAAGGTTTGGTTTAAACGTTCTGTTAAACCATTTGATTGTGGGTGAAAGGCTGTTGTGAATCTGGGAGAGATTTTCATCAGTCGGCACAATTCCCTCCAGAATCTGGAGGTGAACTGCGTTCCCCTATCTGTAACTATAGAAAGAGGTAGTCCATGCAATTTCACAATATCGGAAATGAAGTAGTTTGCTGTGGTTGTGGCAGTAGGTATCTTCTTAAGAGGAATAAAATGTCCCATACGGGTAAGATGATCGACAACAACTAGGATACAGGTATAATTTTTTGAGGGGGGTAGCTCTACGATGAAATTCATCGAAATCATGTGCCAAGGTGCGTCTTGTATGGGTAAAGGAGTCAATAAACCGAATGGTTTATGTGGTACTCGTTTGTTTCGAGAGCAAACCTGACAATCTGTGATATGGTTACATACGTCTTGCTTCATCTTGGGCCACCAATATTCTCTGTTCAACAAATCTAGGGTTTTAGTTATTCCCGGATGTCCTGATAAAGGGTTGTCATGGAAATGTTGAAGTAATTGTTTTCTCAGTGTTGGTGGTACATAAAGGCATTTGCCATAATGCCATAAATCAGTCTTCAAATCCTTTTTACATAATGTAGGAATGGTTGGATCAGTAAGTTGAGCTGTTAATAGATCAGAATGAAACGAAGTAATAGAGGCTAAGAATTTGTGAGGGGGGATGATATTTTGTACCTCTTCTTTTTCTGGAATACTTTGGAAAGTTCTGGATAGAGAATCTGCTTGTGTATTTCTTGATCCTGGTCTATAGTGTATCAGATAATTGAAACGATCCAGAAAAAGAGACCAACGGACCTGTCGTGAGGATAACATTTTGTTTCTTTTAAGGTACTGTAAATTTTTGTGATCAGTCAGAACCAAGAAGGGTTTGGGTGTGCCTTCTAGAATATGCCTCCAGTGTTCCATGGCGACCTTTATTGCCAGGAGTTCAAGATCACCTACTGAGTAATTCCTTTCTGCAGGTGTTAAAAGTCTTGAATAAAAGGCAACAGGGTGTTGTTCCCGAGATCCAATGCGTTGTTGGGATAAAATGGCCCCAACCCCAATGTTTGAGGCGTCCACTTCTAAAGTATAATCTGCATCTGGATCAGGAAGCTGTAAAATTGGAGCTGTAGTGAAACGTCTTTTCAGATGTTCAAAAGCTTCATTTGCTTCATTCGTCCAATGAAAATTATTCTTTCCTGTTAATTTAGTCAAGGGTTGAGCAAGGGATGAATATCCCTGAATGAATCTTCTGTAAAAGTTGGAAAATCCGAGGAACTTTTGGAGAGACTTTAGACTGGTAGGAACAGGCCACTCCAAAACAACTTTTACTTTGTCAGGATCCATTTCTATACCATTTGGGGAGATGATATAACCCATAAATTTGATTGTCTTTACATGGAATTGACACTTCTCTAATTTTGCATAAAGATGATGTTCCCTTAACCTCATTAAAATCCAACGTACATGTTTGATGTGTTCAGGCATGGACTTCGAATATATCAAGATGTCATCTAAATAAATCACTACGCAAGTGTCTAATAAATCCTTGAATATCTCGTTAATGAAAAATTGAAATGTCACTGGTGCATTTGTCAACCCGAATGGCATAACATTATACTGAAATAAGCCATATCGTGTTTTGAAAGCTGTCTTCCACTCATCCCCCTTTCTCATCCGAATGAGATTATATGCGCCTTTCAAATCTAGTTTGGTAAAGATTTGAGCATCAGTTAATCTTTCAAGGAGTTCGGGGATGAGTGGAAGCGGGTATCGGTTTTTCACTGTAATTTCGTTTAAACCTCTATAATCGATAATTGGGCGTAACGTACCATCCTTATTGGTCACAAAGAACATTCCAGCAGCTGCTGGAGAAGTGGAGGTGGATATAAATCCTTTTCTTAGATTTTTGTCAAGATATTCTCTAAGGTATTGCAATTCTTTATTAGACATGGGATATATTTTACCGAAAGGAATAGTAGTGTTAGGTTTAGTGTCTATAGGACAATCGAATGGCCTATGTGGCGGTAAATTTTCTTGCCTCTTTTAGGTTAAACACATCTGAAAATTCAATATAATCTGAGGGTATCTGAGGTTGTATGTGGTTCAACGAGAGTGTGGGGTAACAAGTAGAGTTACAGTATTTAGAGGTGTAGTGTAGTGTATTAGTAGCCCAATCTATGTTTGGGTTATGTTGACGTAACCAAGGGTAACCTAAAATAATAGGGTGTATGGAATTGGGTAGTATATCGAATGTGATATATTCAGTATGCCCATTACCAGTGGTAGTGAGTAGTGGAATAGTGTGATGTGTTATTGGACCTTTTAAATGAGTGGAACCATCAATAACTTTTACATACACAGGGAATTGCTTTGACACACTGGGTATTTTATTTTTAGTAACATAACTTTGATCCATGAAAATACCGAAAGCCCCTGAATCAATCATGGCTTCATTCTGGAAAAGTTGTTGATCCCACTGCAAAGACAATGAAATGGTTAAGTGTGATATCAATTTAGAGTTTATTTGAGGGTTAACTATCAATATCTTACCCCTCTTCTGGCGCAGTAGATTCGGGCAAGTGGATACAGTGTGGTCCTTGTTTCCACAGTACATGCATAGATTCAAATTCTTTCTACGTTGTTTTTCTTCATATGTCAATGGACCCTTTATTGTTCTGATTTCCATAGGTATAGGACCAGATGAAGGTTTCTCCACTTGGGGTAAGTGGTACTTCTTTGGGTAGGTTTCAGATGGCACCCTTTCAGCACGGCGTTCCCTGAATCTCCTATCCATAGAGATGGAAATCTTTATAAGAGACTCAAGGGTGTCTGGAAACTCAATTCGGGAAAGCTCATCCTTTAGATGTTCGGACAGTCCCAGGCGAAACTGGTTACGTAGGGAGACTGAGTTCCATTGAGATTCTGTGGCCCATAGCTGAAACTCCGCGACGTAGTCTTCAACTGGTCGTTTTCCTTGTTTAAGTGTTCTCAGGTTGTTTTCTGCTGTAAGTTGGGTGTTGCGGTCTTCATACAGTAAGGCCATTGCGTTAAAGAAATCCTCCAAAGACCCTAATATGGGATCATTAACTTCAAAAAACTTATCAGCCCATAACCTGGGTTCACCACTTAAATAGGATATCACAGTACATACTTTTACTCTGTCAGAATAATATGTTTTAGGTTTCATAGAAAACATAAGTAAACAGGCGTTGTGAAATTCGCGAAAACGAGTGCGAACACCTGAAAACACACATGGAGGGTTAATTTTTGGTTCAGGGTGTTCAGAAGCCTTTTGTGTGATGAAGTCATTCAAGATACGCTTCAAAGTATTATTTTCATTTTTTAACTCAGTTAAACCCTGAGCCAAAATTTCTACCTTCTGATTTAAACTAGAGATTTCATTTGCCATGGCTGCAGGATCCATAATTCAGTGTGAATCCTTAGCACTTTTTAAGGCTTGATTATTCTGTAATGATCAAATAACTAACAATTTATAAAGAGTAGGTTTGTAGCTTGATCCTAAGTTCAATTCATATAGCTTAGATGACTGAAGCAAAAGGATTAAGCAGAATTTACTATAAGTAATTGAATAAAGTAGTTTTAAGCTGACATACGCAATAAAACTAAAATAGTAACTAGATATGGATTAGTTACTTGATAAGCATAACTCTATAGAATCACTGCTGGTATGCATATCATAAGGTTATATACACTCTGAGGAATAAACAGTTTTAAGGCTGAAGTAAGATTCGAAGTAAAGATATACAAAAGATGCACTTATAATAAAGGTTACTCAGTTCTGGGTGTGAGAGGATTTGTACCTGATCAGAGTTTGCAGTGCTGACAGGATTACTGAAGGGAAGCCTGTGTTGCGTACACTCAGCAACGCTGACTCGTGTACGATGTCGGCTTTTGGCAGAGAGACAAGTTCTCTGAAGGAAGCGTGTGCTGCGTCCTCACAGCAGTACAGTCACTTCTAGTATGCCGGTTGGTAAGGGAAAGCCGCGTGGGCTCAGAGGTTCAGCAGGGAAGCGTGAGACTCAGCTGGCAGTCTGAGATTGATGACATCAGCGGAGTCAGCTATGGGTAATGGCAAGGCAGAGATCCGTAGTAGATTTGCTGAAGTAGATTCCGGTTGTAGAAAGGTTTGTATGCATACAAATTAGGTAGAGTAGGTAATTGCTCAGAGCAAGGTTTAAGGCTTGAAAGAGGATACTAGATGAGCACAGGTAGTTCATCTGATTCACACATCAATAATCAAGCATTGAACAGGTGTCTCTGATAGTCTTATATAGTGCAATAGTTAAGGTGGACAGCTGTGAGTAAAGGTGGAATCATGACACTTAAATTATTTTCTAATTTTTAGATGGTTTTTCAGTCCTCTATTTATGAAATGATGAATAAGACACCTATTGAAGATCAACTGTTTTCCCCTGAATTGACTTTCAAAGACCATGCATTATCCAGGTTGGTTTACCAATGCATGATAGTTAAGAATCACAGGAAGAATGTAGAATATTAGTAGCTTACATACATTAGTCATACTTTGTTCATAATTAGATATTTAGGTATCACAATCAGACACTTAGATTATTTTCAAATTTTTAGATGGTTTTTCAGTCCTCTATTTATGAAATGATGAATAAGACACCTATTGAAGATCAACTGTTTTCCCCTGAATTGACTTTCAAAGACCATGCATTATCCAGATTGGTTTACCAATGCATGATAGTTAAGAATCACAGGAAGAATGTAGAATATTTGTAGCTTACATACATTAGTCATACTTTGTTCATAATTAGATATTTAGGTATCACAATCAGACACTTAGATTATTTTCTAATTTTTAGATGGTTTTTCAGTCCTCTATTTATGAAATGATGAATAAGACACCTATTGAAGATCAACTGTTTTCCCCTGAATTGACTTTCAAAGACCATGCATTATCCAGGTTGGTTTACCAATGCATGATAGTTAAGAATCACAGGAAGAATGTAGAATATTAGTAGCTTACATACATTAGTCATACTTTGTTCATAATTAGATATTTAGGTATCACAATCAGACAAAGGAATACATATTATAGTTGATATAGAGGTATTTGAATGGACATGAAATATTACATTTATGTTCAGCATACATATATATTTATTATTTAAATGTGATATACAGTATTATGTATAATTAGAAATGCTGATATTTAAATGTAATTTTTATTACACAATATAATGGTGTATGGTTTTTTTGGTTTTTAATCCAAAAATTTAATTCATAAATATCTTGATAAAATTTTGCACAAAGTTAGAGCATAGACACAAGATGATTGTAAATGTATTTTATGAATATTTTACAACGTGTGTATTAACTTTGTAAAATATGTTTTTTTATTTTCAGATTTTCATCTGATGACTTCCAGGAATATTTTTTTTGTTTTGTTTTTGTTAAAAGAACTTTTTTTTTTAAAAATGGTAATAATCAACATTTTATTATTAAATACCCTCTTTTGAACAGATTATAATAAATATCCATATAATCTGTCAATAAAAAACAATTTGACTCCCATGACTGGTAGTTGTCTATTTGACAAGCACATGCATAAGATCAAATTAGGCATCATGTATAGCATTAATTTTAGAAAATCCACTGATTCAGAGAATATTAAATTCAACTATCTTTTTTAAATTAATTGGGGAGTGAAATCCATCGATGCTTTTCTTGTGTAATTTTTAGATGTTAAAATATTTTCGGATATGTAGTCAGAATTTGACATAAATTTATTTGTTTCACTTTTAAGAAGGGGAAGTGGTTCACTTACATTAAAGTGACAGTGTTGTTGAATGTAAAATTTATTTTATAAGATCTTGTATCTTCCTTAGGTATCTAAAAACATTATTTTAATAAATTTATATTTTTTAAATTTAAAAATGGTAGGTCAGTTAACTTCATATTTTGCACAAGCTAGTTATTGGATGCCATGTTAATTGATTTTATTTTCTAGTGGAGTCATTTAAAGGGTCATTTAACTATAGTTATTAATATTATGTAGTTTTTAAAATCTTACCTCTTGGGTTAGACATCACATATCTATATATAATTTTCATTCCCCTTTAGTTTCTTTCGACAATGTTAAATCAACATTCCGAATGTTTTGGTCCTTAAAGGGACATTCACAAAATATATTGTGTATTGAATTTTAAACAATCATAAAAGAATTTAAACATATTTAGAAAGTACTATAGAATTACATTCAGTCTTTAAATATACTTAGAAAAAGATACATCAATGCACATATCTTAGACAATTACATAAGGCATCTATGTGCAACCAACAATCAGCATCAAAATAGCCTATGTAGATATGTATTTAATCCAAGAATATATATAATTAAAATCTAATGATCGAATAACAAAACATATTAAGTTTTCAAATATTATAATCTTATCCAAAATGCATAAATAACATATAGCTTAATGTCCCTCTAAGCTGAAGACTGCGAAATACATCCATTACAATATATATTTCAGTCAGTGTGTAAAACAATCCAGAAGTTAATCTAAATATGCTTTACTCATATGTTATACTAATTTTGCCAAAGGAAGGTGCCTAGATTTATGATATTTCAAGCATTATTGTGAAATGTCTCCTTAAAGGGACATGAACTCAAAATATACTTAAAGGGAGACAGTAAAAAAATTAATGATTTATACATTCAGAAAGAGTATTCTATTTTAAGCAACTTTATAAATTGTCTCATATTATCAATGTTCCTCGTGATGTTGCTATCATTACTTTAAAAATAAGGCATTAAATTGATAATTTATTTGCTTCAGTACTCTGGACAGAACTTTTTTTTTTGGGTGGATTAATTTATCCAACAATCATCAAGGACAACCCAGGTTTTTCGCCAAAATTGATCTGTAATCTAAAATATCATTATTGATTTGCAAAGAAAGATAACAAGATAATTCTTAACATTTGAGAATCGGATTAAATTATAAAGTTGCTTAACATGTCATGCTCAATCTGAATCACGAACGCTAAATTTGTTTGGACAGTGTCCCTTTAAGAGATTTAAAGAGTGTATTTACTTCTCTTCTTATCTTGACATACTTTGCTTGAAAAGCATATCGAGATAGGCTCAGTAGATGAAGATTGGTGGATGCACAGAGATGCCTTATGTGATTGGCTCAACCATGTGCATTTAAATTTCTTCTGTTGAGGATATCTAAATACAAAGATAAATTGAGTTACATTTTAAAGTCTAAACAATTTTTTATCTCTACAGATCATTTGATACAATTGTTTGGTTGTAATGTCTATTTAAAAATAAAGACGCCATTGCACAATAACATATATGAGCAGTTCAGACAAATACAAGCTCGAGGTTTATTTACTAATAACAAACAAACCTGTAGTTTAACATCTATAAACAGATTATCCAAGTTACTGACATTATAACCTGAATTTGAACATTCATAAATGTTGCGTGGGAAACGGATCTTGAAACACCAGATTTGCATCTTTAAACATTAGAGTCTAATGTCACGCAATAGCACACAATCAATGTGCATTATAAATACATTTAATAGAGCAATGTCAATACTTCACAATAAGTCACCAAATTGATTTTATGAACAATAAAGACATACAATATTAAATGTGTATTTGTATTAAAGAAACAGACCGTTATTAAACCGGAAAATGTCTACAACATTTAATAATGTGACAGTATTAGATTTTAAAGAGAATTTAAACATTAATATTTAACGGATCACGGATATTAAATCTGCGTCACACATATCCGCATGACAGGCCCATGAGTTACAAATAAGTCTACATGAAAAATGAAGTAACAGCACCACCAGGAGGTATGTGTATGGAAGTTGCTAAGATATGAAACATTAAGGAACGGCCAATCAGAGTTCATCACACAAACACAACTTGAGTCAGGATGGTCTCACAGACATTCTAACAATATTTCAAACTTTTATCCAATCAGATGTACAGATAACTTGTCCCATGGTGCATCTCATGTTTACTTCACCATATAAAAGTCCATTACACGTTGCCATCTTTGTCAGTTCTCTAATGCCTGCAGGCAGTATATATTATTATTATATATTATATATTCTACAACCCAGCAGGCATGAAACCTCCTAGGTTTACCAAGCAGGAGAGCGCTGCACTGGTCCACGCCGTCAAGGACTTTTATCCCCAGCTGTTTGGGAACAAGAGGAGGTCGACAGATGCACCTGTTAAGAATGCCTTCTGGGAGTCTATCACCAATGCGGTTAAATTGGTGTGTGGCGTCCAGAGGAGCCATGATCAGATCATGAGGAGATTCGGAGATATGAGGTTGTGCTTGACAAAAAAAGTCAACCTCATAAGGGAGTGGGCACAAGCCCGTAAAAGAGGGGGCAAAAGAGAGGCCCCGCGGAAACTCTACCTACTCCCTTATGAGGTGACTTTATGCGAGCTCCTCACTCTCCGGGTCCCCAAAAGATTTAGATCCTCGCCATCCTCGGCCTCCTCTTCTTCCCTCCCAGCTGCTGGATCTGAAAGTCCTGACCCGGGGGCCAGGGCAGCTGCTTCTCCGTCCGGTGGCCTGGGAGAATCTGAACCAGGTAACTATCCAACTTCATATAATATCTTAATATTTGATTAGATTTTTAAAAAATGTGTATATAGTCAGATACTAAACCTATATAGATATCACAACATACGCTACATATGATGTTTAGATATCTGATTTTAGATTAGTGACACATGAAATAGGAATGATGTTTCTTGCGCTCTACAGAATATGCGTCACAGAGCGAAAATTGAATTGCGCATACACGTTAACATGGGTTTGCTGTAAGTGGCATTGCTTTATACATGTTGGTCAAATGACGGATGCTTAATTCCGCTTGGAATCATTGCGCAATGATCGCGAAAATTAGAATTGCGCATACACGTTAACATGGGTTTGCTGTAAGTGGCATTGCTTTACACATGTTGATCAAATGACGGATGCGTAATTACGCTTGGAATCATTGCGCAATGATCGTGAAAATTAGAATTGCGCATACACGTTAACATGGGTTTGCTGTAAGTGGCATTGCTTTACACATGTTGGTCAAATGACGGATGCGTAATTACGCTTGGAATCATTGCGCAATGATCGCGAAAATTAGAATTGCGCATACACGTTAACATGGGTTTGCTGTAAGTGGCATTGCTTTACACATGTTGGTCAAATGACGGATGCGTAATTCCGCTTGGAATCATTGCGCAATGATCGCGAAAATTAGAATTGCGCATACACGTTAACATGGGTTTGCTGTAAGTGGCATTGCTTTACACATGTTGGTCAAATGACGGATGCGTAATTCCGCTTGGAATCATTGCGCAATGATCGCGAAAATTAGAATTGCGCATACACGTTAACATGGGTTTGCTGTAAGTGGCATTGCTTTACACATGTTGGTCAAAATGAAATGTGAATTATTATATATGTGAAGAATACAGTATTCTTATTTTCAATATTATACATAATAAAAAAAGAATAGCAGAATCCAAATAAATAATAACATATGCCCATCAATTGATGAGAATGAAATAACACAAAAAATTAATTAAAGCTACAGTAAACAACACAACTGATTGAAAATAAGAGTACAGGATATATTTATCATGAATTTAATTGAGGAAACAATTAACTCATGGGACTACCAAAAGATTAATAGTTTTTAATTGATTTGCTAATAATGTAAAGATTTTAAACATGGCATGATTTGTATTAATGATATCCAATCCTCATTTAATATATTACAGATCTGGATGTTGGTGCTGGAACCTCAAGCCAGGGCTTGTCACAGTATGGTATGTCTCATTTTAATTGACATTTGTCTTAGAAACATGGACAGAACATTACATACTAAATCCACATTGTTCAATATTTATATGTATCTGCAAAATGGATTAGTAAAATATTTACAAATAAGAATAAAAAACAAACAAACATAGGATTACATTGTAAGACTAATCTGAATTTTTATCGAATTTAAGATATCCCATCTATTCTTGATATCTTCATTTTAATGTAAGATTCTTTGAATGTCCAATTTATATTCTTGCCCTGTGTATTGCTTAATCTTATTTGGATACATTTAGAAAAAATTCACACACTTTTGCATATGTTTTGATTTTAAAAATATAGATTCAATTTTTGAAATTGATCACGTCATTTAAGGGACATGCCAACTAAATTTTACATTGAATGATTTTGAAACGTGATTTTATTGTTTTGTTTAAACATTTTATGAGCTACATTGGTTCAGTCTATTGTTTTAGTTCTTCTAAAAACATATTGATTTTGGTTTAGGTTAAACAATGCATTACTGGTATTATCCGGCTGTTTTTTTATGCATAAATTGGCATTTTGTCAAAAGTAAAATCATGTGTTCAGATAACAGTAGTACATAGTTTCAAAAAGTATACAATTACACATTTTGAGCTTCATGTCCCTTTAATAGAGGAAAATTAAATAATTCTTAGGATATCCTTAACTAACATATTAGATTGGAATTGCATGCTCCATCCCATTCATTACATCAACATATGGAGTAGAGAATTCATTAACAGCAACATTGTCAAATCAATATATTTTTATATTAAAGGGACACTGAGCTAAAATTATTAATGTTGTCATTCAGATAGAGCATGCAATATTAATCAACATTTAAATATAATACTATAATCATATTTGAAATATTCTATTGCTAAATGTATTTTAAAATCAAGAATGTACGTTTATCTGCAGCTCCATTTTGGTTGACCAACCTGGGTTTTTATTGATGATTGGTGGATACCTTCAACAAACAATATTTATTGAATCCAATATTGCTTATCTGCCTTTAAGATTAAAATGTAGCAACATTGAAATTATAATAGGAGTCAATGTTAAATCATTTGGAACAGTTTGAACAGTGAAATCAATGATTGAAATAAATCATGTCAGTGTCCCTTTAATAAACAATAGATTCATTAATCCTTACATTCTTTGGATTAGACAATATTGATATATAATTCACATATTCACTGTTGGAGTTACTTTATAGATATAAGCATACTCTAACAGCACCATGATTACATATTTGTACTAATCAATTTGGTTTGGTATTGTGATCAATATGTGTTGTGTCCTAAACAAGATTACTGTACATTGCACAAATGGCTCGATGTGCCACATGTCTTTGTTTATATTTGTCAACAGCTGTTATTCAAAATGTGGTTTGTGTGTATTCTTTTAAGAACATTGATCAATGGGTATATTTAGATATGCAATAGCATTGTATGAGATGAGTTTGATGTCTAATATAGTCAGAAATTAAACATATGTTAAATACATCATTTTTTACAGAATCCCCTTGATTCAATCAAGCATTTTTTTTTATAATGACTGCTCTATTCTTCACATTTTCAAGTTGATTATTCTTATAAATCGATACAGATGTGATTTAGTGCTATCCCAAATGTGTTCACTAATACATATCTATATCATTCATAGAGAGAGTTGTTGTGGGGAGCCCAGAGGAATCCAGCACCGACACAGAGCTGCCTTTGCGGTCTTCTGGTAAGTCCATTGAATCATTTATATGTCATTGAAGGTGTATTGGTAATCAATATTATGAGCATGATTCTGATGAAGCATAACATTTGAAACAAACATATAATTTACTCCTCTGATTATATATTAATTTTATTTGAATATTGAAAGATTAAGAATTAAAACTTTCTTAGTCTACACCTTTGTTATTCAGAAGATGTATAGCATATGTTTGTTTCCATGTTCATTTTTGACAACAATCATCAAGTGATACACACATGAGAAATCTTAAATGTTCAATGTACTATGCTTTTATGATTTTAAAATTAATACAAACAATAAATCGAAAATCTGAATCATTGAGAATAACAAATCTAATGTCATTTGTATGCTCCATCAAAATGATGTAAATCATAACTTTGGGTGTGTATATCTTTAATGCAACATTGATGTGTGTCTTTGAGCAACAGTAACATATGTTATAATATCTGATCTTAACGTGTACACAACATGTTATGTTTTACAGAGATTGATTTAACATGTGGGACGGAGGAGGAAGAGGCTCCCTTGAAGTCTGATGGTATGTGAAATATATCTAACATGTATCCAACATGTTGCTTTATTGGAAATCATTTTATTGAAGACATTCAAAGTCTACAGCTTTTGCACTTTAAAAAGGAATATTATTTGTCTGTTAAAATACACTACTGCCCCCTTTATATATCAGGCAGCATGAAGATATGCTTGGATTTGTTTAAATATTTGGATTTGTAATTCATGCCATCATGATGTCACATGCATATTCCAGGCCAAACCACAATAATAATTTTATAATTGTACAGACAGTCATTGCTATTCATCTGAGTGCCTATATGCATACCATATCCTCATGTCATCATTGTTTAGAAATTCAAACACACTTCTAAGTATATTGCAAACATAATCAAGTTGAAATGCGTTGATTTGATTTCATGATGTATGAGATGTTAATATATTTATAATATTTATTTCAGATGGATCCTCCTCTTCTGGTCATCAGTTTTCCGCCCCTGCCCAATCCCCTGCCCAGTCCCCTGCCCAGTCCCCTGCTCAGTCCCCTGCCCCTCCACAGACCACAGACCCTCCTGGCCCTTCCCATTTTTCCTATCCTGTCCCTCCCAAAAAATGCCCCTTCCTCCCCCTTCGCCGCTCTCCCCGTCTTTTGGCCCGTACAGCTACCCCAGCTGCCCAGCCCCCAACTCACCACTCCCCAGCTGTACGGGCTACCCCAGAGCAGCAGCCCATCCCTCCCCAACCCAATCCCATCCCTCCCCCCTGTCTCAACCTTCATTGTCCTGGGTGTCGGATTGTCCTTCCCAGGCACAGCTGTAAGTATTATTCAAAATCAACATTATAAGATACTTAAAGGTACACTGAATGAAAATTGTTTCTATTGTGATTCAAATAGAACATGCAATGTTAATCAAATTTATAATTTACTACTCTTATCAATTATTCTTCATTCTCTTGCTATCTTTATTGAAACAAAGAAATGCCTATAATTATTTTTTATTAAAACAAAATCTGGACATCATTTCTTTATTGTTGGATGAATGTATCAATCAATCAGCAGGGACAACCAAAGTTGATAACCAAAAATGACCTGCCCTATAAACTTACATTCTTGCATTTAAAATATAGCTAGAGAATTCAAACATTTAAAGAATACAAGTAAATTAATAATTCTTTTTAATGTCATGCTCTATCTGAATCAGTAACTAAAATATTTAGGTTTAGTGTCCCTTTAATTTGATATCACTACATATACCAATCACCACTACTTGGATCCAACAATTTATGAACAAATGTTCATACATTATCTCTTGTATAACCTAGTGGGAATGTAATTTCTTCTGGTTGCTATGTTTACACAGCTTGTCCTCAATGCCAAAATGTTTAACCCCTTAAGGACCAGCTACGTACCCTCTATGTCGCTGGCCTTTTTTTGGGACTTGATTGTTTTATAGCGCGGTCTTGCCACCAGCGTTAAGACTGCTCTATTCCACAAAGCCTTCTGGAGGGAGGGCATTAATAGCGTGTTCTTGCTAGACTTGTGCTATTATGTCCTGAAAAAACCCTTAACGACCAGTGACATACAGGGTACATTGTGGTCATTAAGGGGTTAAGGATAGGTGTGCCTACCACAGTATAACTAAAATCTTTAAATTGCTAATGTAAGTACAATGTAAATCCTTTTACAAGATTTTAGACACTCAAGCTGTAAAAGTGGATCATCAAAAACCAATTAAAGGGGACAACATGTTGGAGTAAAATGTCCCTTTAATGGTTTAGGTCTGTCTGAATAACATATTTCATGTGTAAATAATCAATGTCAACAAATTAATTTAAAGAATTATTTGTCTTTATGATGACAATGTATCTTTGCTTATTTTTTTGTCTGTTGTGTAATTATCATTAATATTTTTTTTTTCTTTATTTTAGGCTGTGACTCAACATGGCTCACGCTAGAAGGTCTAGCACGCGTAGAGCAGGCCGTGTTGAGGAACGCAGCTGTCCTGAGAGGGATGAGCGACACCATGCAGGCCCAGCTACAGGTTCAGCATTTGACTCTACGTCAGATGAGGCGGTGGAACTCAATGCTTGAATCTGTAGCTAGACATGCACAGGACGATGAAGGGTATGACCAGTAAGTGGAGGATCTGGAGATGCTCCAAGGGCGCAGATAAGAATCCTCCATCCACATGTTGATGTTTGTTTTTATGGTTGCCATTTGGCCTTTTTTTCTTGTTATTGTTGTGCCTGTTGCACTCTTTTACCTTGTCATATGGCTCCAATGGGGCTATGCTGGCCCTTGGCAACTCTCTTCATGGACTGTGATGCACTCTGTTACCTTGTCATATGGCTCCAATGGGGCTATGCTGGCCCTTGGCAACTCTCTTCATGGACTGTGATGCACTCTGTTACCTTGTCATATGGCTCAAATGGGGCTATGCTGGCCCTTGGCAACTCTCTTCATGGACTGTGATGCACTCTGTTACCTTGTCATATGGCTCCAATGGGGCTATGCTGGCCCTTGGCAACTCTCTTCATGGACTGTGATGCACTCTGTTACCTTGTCATATGGCTCAAATGGGGCTATGCTTGCCCTTGGCAACTCTCTTCATGGAATGTGATGCACTCTGTTACCTTGTCATATGGCTCCAATGGGGCTATGCTGGCCCTTGGCAACTCTCTTCATGGACTGTGATGCACTCTGTTACCTTGTCATATGGCTCAAATGGGGCTATGCTGGCCCTTGGCAACTCTCTTCATGGACTGTGATGCACTCTGTTACCTTGTCATATGGCTCCAATGGGGCTATGCTGGCCCTTGGCAACTCTCTTCATGGACTGTGATGCACTCTGTTACCTTGTCATATGGCTCAAATGGGGCTATGCTGGCCCCTGGCAACTCTCTTCATGGACTGTGATGCACTCTGTTACCTTGTCATATGGCTCAAATGGGGCTATGCTGGCCCTTGGCAACTCTCTTCATGGACTGTGATGCACTCGGTTACCTTGTCATATGGCTCCAATGGGGCTATGCTGGCCTTTGGCAACTCTCTTCATGGACTGTGATGCACTCTGTTACCTTGTCATATAGCTCCAATGGGGCTATGCTGGCCCTTGGCAACTCTCTTCATGGACTGTGATGCACTCTGTTACCTTGTCATATGTCTCCAATGGGGCTATGCTGGCCCTTGGCAACTCTCTTCATGGACTGTGATGCACTCTGTTACCTTGTCATATGGCTCAAATGGGGCTATGCTGGCCCTTGGCAACTCTCTTCATGGACTGTGATGCACTCTGTTACCTTGTCATATGGCTCCAATTCTCCTGATCTTTAAAAGATTATTTATAAACGTTGTTGATGTTTTCTGACATACTAATAAAAGACATGTCATTGCACGATTCTTTGTCCTCTTTATTCATGTCATTGATTGAAATCTCTAGTTTATCTGGTTGATCCTTAAAGGGACCTTAGCAAAAATAATGGTGTTTCCTGAATCATATATGTAATACAATTGTAAATGACTTTAAGATTAACATCTCCAATGTAATTTTATTATTTGTCTTTATATATTTTTTGTAAAGCTTTATCATTGCATGATTATGATTAGCATAGTAATTCTTTTATATATGTATATATAGATTGTTATTTGTGTATATATATGTATATTTCAAATTTCACATCCATGTGTGTATTTATAAACTCTGCATGAATTGATGCACCTTTAACAAATGATCTGAGGATTGATACAATGATATAATCCCTGTAAAGTGTTCATTTTATTGAAATAGTATTGTCTCTGTGTATCCTCTTTTTAAAAATAAAAATCATGTCCCTTTAAGTGATGCTGAGCACAATTGTTAATGAATGGATTTCCATTTCTAAAGCGTTTTTGTCCTTTTTACATGAACAAGGACATATAATCTTATTAATAAACAATCTTATTGTAATGTTGACAGCACATGTATTTCATTTTCAATTCTATCTTATTGTAGTAGTGTAACCAAATCAATCTCTGTGTGTAATGCGCATATTTTAGATGAGGAATATGTTTTTCCAAATATTTTAAAAAAATACTTCTCCTCCCATATATGGCTATAGGTAGGCTGACCATATTTCAACTTGAATAAATGACACGTTTGATCAATACATGTGTCATTATTGTTATTCCAAAACAATCTAAACATATCTTAAAACATCAATGGCATATGTATTTCTCATGTGTATCTTTTAAATGTTAAAGATATACACCATAGCTATAGTTAAAGGGACAGTCAAGTCCGAAAAGATGATTCATGATTTCGTGACATTCCTAGATAGCAATATAGACACATACTAGTTACTAAAATATAAATACGTTTCTTATTGATATGCCAAGCTGTCAAATGAGTCCTTGTATTGGCTGCGGTTTTTCAGCGATCTCGGATGCACCATGTTGCTTAAGACGTCACCTGCCAGGCTGTCCAATGATTCCTTGTATTGACTGACGTTTTTACGTGATCAAGGATGCACCTTTTATTGGATGGCGTTTTTACGCGATCAAGGATGCGCCTTTTTTTGGTTTGCATTCTTACGTGATCAAGAATGCGCCTTTTATTGGATTGCGTTCTTACGTGATCAAGGAAGCGCAATGTTAATTAAGACGTCACATGCAAAGGTAAAAAAACGTCTGATTGTATTACGTAGTCCCGCAATATTTGTTTGTGCACGTTACACACGTTTGTGAATGAGAAGACAAGTTTAAAAACATGGCGAATATGGATTGTTTGCATCATGTTACATTGTTGACCCATAGCTGATAAAGACCACCACATTCTCTTTTGCTGGATGTCTGGTTGAATAAACGAACGAAAGCAAAATGTTTTCATGCATAAGATATTTCGAGGCAAGTGCAAATCTCTATAGTCCATCTTGTTTAATATGTTTGTCAACAATATGTTCCTTTTTATGAAAAATGACTGTTGTGTTTAATGTTAAAGATATCTAATTCATAAATATGCGCTATTGTATTAGAATATAGTAATCAATGTGCATTTATCTTTATCATATGCTAAATATATGATGCCGACTTCTTCTAAATGTAATTTCGTCGTATATTTTATTAAAGGTTCATTAGACACTCACATTAAAAACCAAAATATTTTATTTGGTCTCTAGTTATATAGTCCATTGTTTACCAAATACACGTCTACTTTTGCTTCTGTTCAAATAAAATTGAAGTAATTTTCAGACTCCTCGCCAAGCCTCAAAGTTTCATGTGAGTACCATCTCCAGCTTTCTCCTGTTTGTGTAAAGGGTCTTTTCATATGTTAATGATGGGGTATTGTCTTGTTTTACGGCTTAATGGGGGTTCATCTATCTTTTCAATAGAGATAACCCGATTTTCTTTGAAAGTGTTTAAAGCTTTTTAATATTGATTTTGATATCAGTATATGTTAATCTTGTTGTTTCTAGTAGTGTCTATTACATGCAGTTCTGTTAAAAAGATAGTATACTGTCCCTTTAATGCAAATGTTGATTTTTGTATCATGTATGAGTTCCACATTGGTTAATCTCCAAATATATTATTGTTAGCATATTTTTTTTCCCCACTCCTAAAAGGACTTTAAACCATATTCATTGTTAAAACAAATGTCTTTCTAAAAAAAAATAAACACAATAATGTCTCTTTAAGAAAATAGACTTTATTTAACACGTCAATATAAATCTGTTTTCAATATTTATTGTTTGAACAAGTACATGTAGATATACCAACAATCACCAAATAGTATATGTTAGCATATGAAATTTTGTTAAAGGGACAGTTTAGAAAACAAATAATGTTTTGCATTATTAAAAAAGTCAATTTTGTAATATCAATGATATCAAAGGTTTCTCACCAATTAATCATTTGTCTGTAACATAGTAACATAGTAGATAAGGTTGAAAAAAGACTGAAGTCCATCGAGTTCAACCTATACAAATCTAAAATACTTACAAAAAGCTCCAGTTAAGCTTAAATAACCCCATTAAAATGTGACCCATTTAATACTAGCAATCATATCCATGAATTTTGTTTATATACAGAAATTTATCCAGACTATTTTTAAATGTATCTATGGTATTGGCATTCACTACCTCCTTTGGTAATGAGTTCCACAATTTTATTGCTCTTACAGTGAAAAAACGTTTCCGTTGCAGGAGATTAAATCTCCTTTCCTCCAACCTTAAATTATGACCTCTTGTCAGAACCAATTTTCTTGGAATAAAAAGAGCTTCTGCCATCTCTGTATATGGGCCTTGAATATATTTATATAAAGTAATCATGTCACCTCTCAAGCGCCTTTTTTCTAAAGAGAACAGACCCAGTTTGGCTAGCCTCTCCTCATAGGTTAATTTCTCCAATCCCCTTATTAGCTTTGTGGCCCTTCTCTGAACTTTTTCTAGTTCTGCAATATCTTTTTTAGCAATCGGTCCCCAGAACTGCACTCCAAACTCAAGGTGAGGTCTTACCAGGGCTTTATATAATGACAGAATTATGCTTTCCTCCCTTGAATCAATGCCTCTTTTAATACATGCTAGTATCTTATTAGCCTTTGAAGCCGCTGCCCTGCATTGTGCACTCATTTTTAGCTTGTTATCTATTACTACTCCCAAATCCCTTTCCTCCTGTGTTTGGCTAAGTCTTGTCCCATTTAAAAAATACATAGCCTGCTTATTTTTACTTCCAAAATGTAGAACCTTACATTTTTCCGTATTAAATCTCATTTTCCATTCACTTGCCCATAGTTCTAATTTTCGCAAATCCCTTTGCAAAGAGAGTTCATCCTGCTCTGACCTAATGACCTTACTTAACTTAGTATCATCTGCAAAAATAGAGATGTCGCTATTTAATCCTTGCTCCAAGTCATTTATAAAAATATTAAAAAGAACAGGGCCCAGTACTGATCCCTGGGGGACGCCACTGATTACCTTTGTCCAATCTGAGTATGATCCATTTACTGCTACTCGTTGCTCCCTATCTTTTATCCAGTTATTTATCCATGAGCTAACATTTTCAGCTATTCCCAGTCCCTTAATTTTGTGCATTAATCTCTCATGTGGCACTGTATCAAATGCCTTTGCAAAATCTAAGTATATCACATCAACTGATTCCCCATTATCTATATTTTTACTTACTTCCTCGTAGAATCTAATTAGATTAGTTTGACATGATCTATTTCTCCTTAAGCCATGCTGATTAGAACTCATAATCTTGTTTACACGAATATGCTCATCAATATAATCCCTTATAATCCTGTGTTTATTTATTTATTTTTTTACTTTCTTTTTTTTTTTTTAAACTTTATTTTATTTAGACCAGCAAAAGCATAAACAAATTAACAAAAAAAAAAAAAAAAAATTCAGAGCCATTAGGCGATATGTTTCAGCCTGAAATCAGAATGACAACAACAACAACAGAAATCACTTGAACAAACCGAATGTATCATTAACTTCTTATTGCTCTAACAACATCATTAAATATTTCAGCAACCATTTACTGGATCTTAGTATTGCTGGTAATTTTCTTATAAATCAAAGTTTAATATTGAAAACTTCACACATCACAATAACAGAATCCGTATACTTGGATTTGCATATCCTAAGCTCAGAAGGGTTTTATGAAGCCGCAGCTTCCTAATTTTATACTAGAACTTATAACACAAACAAGAGCACAGCTCCTGGTCACAACCTATTCATTATAGCTGCCGACTCGGCAAGTGTGTGGGGAGAGACCACAAAAAAAAAAAAAAAAAAAGTGAGGAAAAGGGAACAGAAGATAAACCACATAAGTACCAGATATCTTGCACCATCTTGATACCCAAACACCCCCCTGTCCCTGGCAGAGAGATTTTAAAGCCAATATGCTGGAAGGACTTCTCCAGCAACCAGCGCCATGAAATTAGCATTGTTCTTCAGAGGAGCAACAAATTGAATCTGTTCCAACCTAGGTCTTGCTAAGATTACCCTCTTCCACTTGTCAAAGAAGAGCCTGATAACCTTTTCCGACCCCCCGACAAGGTGCTGTCTTTCTATAATCATTTGTATATTGATAGTATTGACAAACTCGCCTACTGTCGGGACCTCAGACGTTCCCCAGTTCAAGAATATACTATGCCGGGCTGCTAGAATAACCATGTTAATTAGTTGTCCCTGACCTTTGTATCGCCCATGTTCCTTTAAAAGGAAAATATGTCTTAATTGAAGAGAAAGCTCATCACATATAAACCTATTCACCCAGAATTGAATTTTACACCAGAATTGACGAATTTTTGGGCAGTCCCAAATACAATGTTGCAGGTCTGCTCCCTCTTTAAGACATTTAAAGCAGTTCCCCTTATTCCCATTCTGTTGCCACTTACTTATCCTCATTGGTGTTAAATAAAAGTTATTTAGAAGTTTAAACTGAGATTCTTTCCAACTTACTACTCTCGTCGCTGTATCTGCCAGTCTAATGCTCCTTTCTATGTCTTCATCTTGCAAAATATTAATATATTTTGTAAGAAACCTTTTCCTTTTATTAATATGTTCTTTCCCTGATATATTTATTAAAATTTTGTACCAATATGATATTGATCTTTTGCCGACCTCATATAATTTCACTCCTGCCTCAATTCCTGGATCCCACACTATTCTATGCTTCTGTAATGGTTTAGAGGCGTAACTTCTAGCTTGTAAATAAGCATAGAAGGTTTTTGTCGGTAGCTGATATTGTTCTGCGAGTATTTCGAATGTTTGTAGAACTGGCCCTTCCCCCTGAACCAACTGGGCGAAATAACGTAGTCCTTTCTGTCGCCAGATTTTAAAGGCCGAGTTATCGTGTATCCCAGGTATAAAATCCGGGGTGCCTATAAACGGCAGGTGTTTTGATAGATAAAAGTCTTGGCCTACTAATCCGCAAAATTTTTGCCATGCGCAAACCACATTAGAGAAAGTTAAGAGAGTGCTAACATTGCTAGGCAATCTCCTAAATGGATGATGTAATATTGCCTTAAGATCGAAGGGTTTAACCCCTTAATGACCGGAACATTTTTCAATTTTCTTACCCTTAATGACAATGGCTATTTTTACATTTCTGTGGTGTTTGTGTTCAGCTGTAATTTTCCTCTTACTCATTTACTGTACCCACACATATTATATACCGTTTTTCTCGCCATTAAATGGACTTTCTAAATATACCATTATTTTCATTATATCTTATAATTTACTATACAAATTTTTATAAAATATGAGGAAAAAATGGAAAAAACACACTTTTTCTAACTTTGACCCCCAAAATCTGTTACACATCTACAACCACTAAAAAACACCCATGCTAAATAGTTTCTAAATTTTGTCCTGAGTTTAGAAATATTTAATGTTTACATGTTCTTTGGTTTTTTTGTAAGTTATAGGGCCATAAATACAAGTAGCACTTTGCTATTTCTAAACCACTTTTTTTTTCAAAATTAGCGCTAGTTACATTGGAACACTGATATCTGTCAGGAATACCTGAATATCCATTGACATGTACATATTTTTTTTTAGAAGACATCCCAAAGTATTGATCTAGGCCCATTTTGGTATATTTCATGCCAACGTTTCACCGCCAAATGCGATCAAATTAAAAAAAATGTTCACTTTTTCACACATTTTGTCACAAACTTTAGGTTTCCCACTGAAATTATTTACAAACAGCTTCTGCAATTATGGCACAAATGGTTGTAAATGCTTCTCTGGGATCGCCTTTGTTCAGAAATAGCAGACTTATATGGCTTTGGGGTTGCTTTTTGGTAATTAGAAGGCCGCTAAATGCTGCTGCGCACAACACGTGTTTTATGCCCAGCAGTGAAGGGGTTAATTAGGGAGCATGTAGGGAGCTTGTAGGGTTAATTTTAGCTTTAGTTTAGTGTAGTAGACAACTCCAAGTATTGATCTAGGCCAATTTTGGTATATTTCATGCCACCATTTCACCGCCAAATGCGAGCAAATAAAAAAAAACTTTAAATTTTTCACAATTTTAGGTTTCTCACTGAAATTATTTACAAACAGTTTGTGCAATTATGGCACAAATGGTTGTAAAAGCTTCTCTGGGATCCCCTTTGTTCAGAAATAGCAGACATATATGGCTTTGGCGTTGCTTTTTGTTAATTAGAAGGCCGCTAAATGCTGCTGCGCACAACACGTGAATTATGCCCAGCAGTGAAGGAGTTAATTAGGTAGCTTGTAGGGCGCTGGCAGGGTTAATTTTAGCTTTAGTGTAGAGATCAGCCTCCCACCTGACACATCCCACCCCCTGATCCCTCCCAAACAGCTCTCTTCCCTCCCCCACCCCACAATTGTCCCCGCCATCTTAAGTACTGGCAGAAAGTCTGCCAGTACTAAATAAAAGGAGTTTTTTTTATTTTATTTTAAAAAAAAATGTATTCTGCTGTAATGGAGCCCTGCCTTAGCCCCCAACCTCCCTGATCCCCCACCAAACAGCTCTATAACCCTCCCTGCTACTTAATTGCCGCCATCTTGGGTACTGGCAGCTGTCTGCCAGTACCCAATTTGCCCCCAAAAATATTTATAAACTTTTGCCCCCAAAAATATTTATAAACTTTTCTGTAGTGTAGCAGCCCCCCCTCAATACCCCCAACCCCCCCCCCAGATCCTTTTATATATATATATATATTTTTTTAATGTTTTGAACTTTTGATGTTTTTCCATTGGTGTCAGTGGCTAATATGCGCCCCCACGTGCACACGCGCGCACGCTGCCACCTCCTTGCTTCCCTTCCCCCCGGAACACAGCACCATTGTTACCGGTGCAGAGAGGGCCACAGAGTGGCTCTCTCTGCATCGGAGGCTTGTTAAAAGGTATTGCAGGATGCCTCCATATCGAGGCATCACTGCAATACCCTGAGAGCTGCTGGAAGCGATTGCGATCGCTTCCAGCACTCTCTTAAACAACTGACGTACCAGGTACGTCCATTGTCACTAACTGCTAGTTTTTGCAGGACGTACCTGGTACGTCAGTTGTCATTAAGGGGTTAATCACCGTGGATTCTAATTCATAATAAGTCACTTGGTTAGCTTCCGTTATCCAATCTATACCGAATTTCATTAGGGCGAGTATGTTATATCTTGCAATGTCTGGCAAAGCCAGACCCGCATATCTTTTGCTTTGAACAAGTTTCTCAGTTGCTATCCGAATTTTCTTTTTGCCCCATATAAAGTGCGCACACGCTCTGTTATATCTAGCAACATCTCGTTTTTTAATCATTAATGGTAGATTTTGCATTAAAAATAGTAACCGAGGGAAAGCTATTGTTTTAATCAGCACGATTTTTGCGGAAAGCGAAAAATATTGTATATTCCACTTACCTAGTCTACCCTCAAGCTTGTCAAAAAACTCCGCATAATTAAGACTATACCATTCACTAGGATTTTTACTTATTTTAATACCTAAGTAATTCATTGATTTTACTACTGTAAAACCATGTTGCAGGGGACTCTCTCTAGTTTGATTAATCCAAAGCAGTTCTGATTTTTCCTTATTAATTTTATACCCAGAAAAATTGGTAAAATTATTGATAATTGCCAAACATTTGGGTATACTTTCTTTTGTATGCTGTAAAAATAACATAATGTCGTCGGCATATAGAGAGATTACAGTATTATGTCCTCCAAGTCCTATTCCCGTTAATTCTTGCCTGAGTTGAATGGCCAAAGGTTCTAGTGCGAGATCAAAAAGTAAGGGCGACAGGGGACAACCCTGTCTAGTCCCTCTTTGTAGGGTTATAAACTGAGACACTTCGCCGTTTACCAACAATTGAGACCGTGGGCTGTTATATATCTTTTTAATTAGCTGAACCAGATTGCCTTCAAAACCAAATTTCTTGAGAGTCATAAATAGATGATCCCATATTATGGAATCAAACGCTTTTTCTGCGTCAATCGTAAGCATAGCCAGATCTGCTTGAAGTTTTTTCTTTGACGACTGCATTTTGTTAAAATAATGATCTAAAATAACTAGCACCCTCCGCATATTCCGAACCGGGTTTCTCCCCGGGATAAATCCAGATTGATCGCAGTGAATCAAGTTACTAACCACTTTCTTTAATCTCTCTGCAATAATTGCTGTTAATATTTTATAGTCTTGATTCAGGAGTGAAATAGGTCTGTATGATCCCAATTCATCTGCTGCTTTCCCTTTCTTAGGAATTAGTGTCACTGTTGAGTCAATAAAATAAGGTGATTTTAGCTTCCCGTGTATAAAGTAACTATTGAAAAGTTCCACAAGTGTTCCCGCAATATCGTTTTTGATAATTTTGTAAAATTCTGCCGGGAGTCCATCCGGCCCTGGAGCTTTGTTAATATTAATTCTATCAATCATATTTTTCACTTCTTCCTCCGTTATCGGGGCGTTCATCTGCTCTAATTCCTGTTTGTCTATCTTTGGGACCTGTATCTTTTGCCAAAACTCTGACATTCTCGTCTTGTCGGCTTCCACCCTTGAATATAGTTTCTGGTAGTATCTATAGAAGGCCTCTCTGATCTCCCTCAATTGGGTAAGTGAATTGCTCCCTTCCTTAATTTTTTCCTGTGACTTATTATCTTAGCTAGATGCTTAGTGGCAATCCCCTGATATCCTTGGCAAAATGCTCTTATACGCATATCCTCCTTAGCCCATTTTTCCTTGAGGAATGTCTCCCGCTCTGATTTAGCTTTCTTGTAACAATGCCAGAGCGAGCTATTTGGGTTAGTCACATACCTGCTGTATGAGTTTCTAAGTTGGTTGGCTAATTGAATCTCCCTCTCTTTTAACCTCTGCTTCCTCTTAACCATATAATTTTTAATTTCACCCCGCAATACAGCTTTGCCTGCTTCCCAAAGTACTTCAGGGCTGCTCACATTTGAGCTATTCTGGCTATAATACACTTTCCAATTTTCAGAAAGAAAATTCCTGAACTTTTCGTCTAAAAACATATATTTGGGGAAATAAAACATGTTCCTATTCCTGCCTTTAATTGCTGTGTCCTCCATCTTTAGGCTTATTATTGCGTGATCAGATATAACTATTTCTTCAATATGTGTCTCTATTTCCAGGGTCAATAATCTCTCATCTATTAAAAACATATCTATACGTGAAATTTTTTAAAATGATTTAGATTCGCTCGAAAATGAACGCTCATCTGGGTGCTGTAAGCGCCAGATATCTCTTAGCTTTAGTGTCTTTGCAAATTCCCGTAGGAGCTTTGCCTCTCTATTATGTTTCCTTACGGCTCCAGATCGTAACCTGTCAATCCCTGGCCACATTGTCGCATTAAAATCGCCCGCCATCACTATATTTTGTCCTAAAAAGTTTGCTGCTTTATTTTTAACCATTTCCCAAAATTCTGTCTCAATTTCATTTGGGCCGTATACATTGCATAGCGTCCACAATCGATTGTTAATTTCAACTTGTACAAACATAAATCTCCCTCTCGGATCTAACATTTGACTCTTTATCACGTATGTTAAATTTTTATGAAACATTATAGCCACACCACATTTCCTATTATTACAGGGGGTTGCTATAATTTCACTAATCCAATTAGCTTGAATTTTTTGTATTTCTACCTCTTTCAAATGTAGCTCCTATAAAAAAACAACGTCTGGCTTCTGGCGCTTTAACATTTTTAGCACATTCTTTCTTTTAATAGGGGAGGTAACCCCTCCCACATTCCACAACACAAAATTCAACATTTAATTTTAATGTATATATTAAAAACCACAATCACATACACTTGACTTCCTACCTCTCTGTCAGGGAGACAGACTCTCCTTTTGTGCGCTGGACATGTCTACCGCGCCTGGTGTTCCCTGGCGGTCGCCCAACCCAGCACTGTCTGTGTTTATTTTAATTTGCTAGCTAAACCTATGAGGTTCGTGTTCTCATTTCTTAGAGCTTGAAGAGTGCATGTAATCAGAATGCAATTTGACCACTAGAGGGCATTTGGATAGCATTTGTATATCTAAAACCTTGAGCTCATAAAGCATATTTACCATGTATTGATCATTGATTGTGTAAAATGTTGTTATGTCAGAACAACAAATAAGTGGTCATTTTTCATAGGCATAGATACAAGGGTAAGCACATAAGTCACACGTATTTCTCCATGTTTTGTTGTTTCAAACTTGATAATGCGTAATACAGTGTTTTCTTTGTAATCAATAATGTTCTGACTGTCCCTTTAAGCTGTGTTATTGGCATTCAAACAGTAATATGCCATCATGGATAATTGTAATGGTAATTTTGTTTGCGATTCGGGAAACAGTTTGGACATCACATCACAGAAACCAATCAATATCATGAGCAAGAATAGGTATGTGATGTGGTTTTCACACACTTATAACCCACACTCTGCAAACAATCTGCCTCCATGGACCCGGTCCCATAGAAGTAGATTATATACAGAGTGTGGTCCACAAGTGTATGAAAACCACATCATCACATACCTATCCATTACACATTAAATAAAAAAAACATTAAACATGAAAACAAATACTTACTTCCTCTTCCTTCCCCTCTTCCCACGGGGCTGAGGCTCTGGGAGGGTCAACTGCCGACTCCGACGAGTTCTCATTGGAGATGTTGTGGGAAGAGTGGAAGGAAGAGTACTGGGACGACCAAGGTGAGGAGGAGGAGATGGCCGAGGAGATGGCCCGGCAGGAGGAGATGGCCCGGTAGGAGAAGATGGCCCGGCAGGAGAAGATGGCCTGGCAGGAGGCCCAGCAGCAGGAGGCCCAGCAGCAGGAGGCCCAGGAGCAGGAGGCCCAGGAGCAGGAGGCCCAGCAGATGGCGGCCCAGGAGCAGGAGGCCCAGCAGATGGCGGCCCAGGAGCAGGAGGCCCAGCAGATGGCGGCCCAGGAGCAGGAGGCCCAGCAGATGGCGGCCCAGGAGCAGGAGGCCCAGCAGATGGCGGCCCAGGAGCAGGAGGCCCAGGAGCAGGAGGCCCAGGAGCAGGAGGCAGACCAGCAGATGGCGGACCAGGAGCAGGAGGCAGACCAGCAGGAGGCAGACCAGCATGCGCCTCCCGGAAGAAATTAAACATCTCTTGTTGGAGTCTAAAGGTTCTGTTTTGGGCTTCTTCTATTCGAGTAAGGAGGTGTATGATTTGGGTTTGGCCTTCAATGATTTTGTTTTGTCCTTCAATAATTCTATTTCTGCCTTCTATATTTTGGATCCGGGAGTTACGCATCTGGTCAATGTAGTCTAGTAGAACCCGCACCTCCGCTATTTCCTCTTGTTGTGCACGGCGGGGTGCCCGTGCACGGCGGCCTGCTGGTGCACGGCGGCCTGCTGGTCCTTGAGGGGCCTCTGCTTCCGCGGCCTCTTCCTCTGCTTCCGGGGCCTCTTCGTCAAGGGGGGCCTCTTCGTCAAGGGGGGCCTCTTCGTCAAGGGGGGCCTCTTCCCTCCGAGGTGGAGATTCATCCCCACCACTCTCATCCCGGGGAAAAGGAGGAGCCTGTAGTTGCTGTGCTGCCTCCTCCCCAGACTCTGTATATTTGAAAAAAAAAAAATGTATATATTAGCATATTTCAAAATAAAGATTTAAATTACTTAGCTTACGATACAATTACAAATGCAGCCTCATTAATCCAATTTGAAATCTAACAATCAATACGATTTCCGCATTTTCTAAACCGTGTTTGTGATATCTCTGGTCAATCTGAATGTTTTAGCGTTTGTTTTCAGTCTGTTTAAATGCACACCTAACCTATAGCCTAGATACTAATGTAACCGCAAAGTAATTGTGAATGCTTGTAAACAACGTAATAGCATTAATCTGATCCTTAAAGGGACATGAAACCCAATGTTTTATCTTTCATGATTTAGAAGCATACAATTATAATCAACTTTCTAATGTACTTTTCTTATCTAATTTGTTTCATTCTCTGGATATTCTTTGCTGAAAAGCATATCTAGATATGCTTAGAAGCTGCTGATTGGTAGCTGCATATAGCTGCCTCCTGTGATTGGTTCACCGTGTGCATGGCTATTTCTTCATTAAAGTATATCTAAAGAATGAATCAAATTAGGTAATATAAGTAAATTGGAATGTTGTTTAAAATTGTATTCTCTACCTTAATTATGAAAGCAAAGGTTTGCGTATAGTGTCCCTTGAAATACATTCGTATGTTAATTTATTCTTAAATGAGCTTACCGTCAGATGAGAATGGCAGGTTCCCGGTATCAATTGCTCCGATACCGACTATATCCACCTCGGAGATGCTGGGACGCAACATTTCCTCCCATAGGCAGTAATCGATTTCCAGTGCAGGGCCACCACCGGTTCCTGCGGCATGTTGGGCCTCCCGGCTTAACTTTTTCTTAAGATCCATCTTGCAGTCCCGGTAGCGATGTTTAATAGAGTCCATATCTCTGTTCCGGCCACCCACTGCATTGACTGCATTCCTTATCTCCTGCCAGAGCTTCCTCTTCTCAGTCGGGGTGGTCTTCTGATGCTGCAGCCTCCTATACCTGGCCATATAGGCTTCTACGAGGGCCTCCTTCTCCTCCATCAAAAACCTCGCCTCCCTAGTCGCCTTGGGCCTTCCCCTGTGACGATGCCCTCTGTTTCCCGGACTGTGAAGCCCTACTCTGTCCGCCACTGGGCCCAGCCACTTGTTCATCTTGAACCAAGTGGCTGGGTCCACCCACCGCTTCCACCCCCGCTTCCTGCCCCCCTTCCTGTCCTGTTCCTCTCCCCCTCCCTCTCCTCCCCCCTCTACCTCTCCCCTGCCTGCCCTCCATCTCTTCCCTAAACTAAACCCCAAATAAGCAAACAAAAAGTGAGTGTTATCAAATGAAAGGGGGTCAAATTAAAGAACTAAAAAGACCAAAATAAGTGCAGAAAGTGTGAAAGGGATATAAATAAAAGAGGGTAAGGAGTATTTAAATGAACAAAATGAAGAAGAAGACTAAAAGGAGGATATGTAAACTAAATGTAACTAGGGGATGGTGATGGGATGGGGATGGGGTATGGGATAAGAGTAAATGGGATGAAAGGGAATGGGAGTACAGGGAATGGGGTATGGAGTGTAGTATGAGAGGGTATGGGGTATGGAGTGTATGTAGTGTTATTGATAAGTGTATGTATGTATTGAATGTGTTTGCGTGTAAATGTGTTAAGTGTACAGAAAAAGCACTCGCACACTCACCCAAACCAACTGTCGTTCACTAACTCACACTAGCACTAACTCTCTAACTCACACTAGCACTAACTCTCTAACTCACACTACCACTAACTCTCTAACTCACACTAGCACTAACTCTCTAACTCCCACTACCACTAACTCTCTAACTCACACTACCACTAACTCTCTAACTCACACTACCACTAACTCTCTAACTCCCACTACCACTAACTCACGATAACACTAACTGACTCACAATAATGCACAAAATCTCTAAGCTCCAATCTCCAAAAACCCACCAGCAACACAGTGAAAGAAGCCATTCTTGTGTGGTGCTTATATACCCTGTGTAAATGTTTAATGATGTACCGGTTTGCGTTGTAAATTGTGTTCAGGTGTGCTTTATTCTTACTTATTATTTGTGCAATGTGTATTAGGTGTGTGAATTTGCGCATGCTCATTTGGAGTTAGTATTTGTGGAATGTGTAGAATGCGATGATGTCATAGTGCTCGTTTTCTATAACATTGACCAATAGTATTATGTTTAAATGTGAATTTGCGATGGTGTGGTATTAGTGAAGTATTGTATATGTATGTCTGTCCTAATATATAGTAATATTGAATGCGAGTATTTTGCTAGTGTATGATTGTGATTTTTGTTTCCTTGTTGTTATTTTCCGTATTTCCGCATCTTAAATGATATGTGTATTCCCTGTATTTTATTTAATTAAAATTCCCCCCGCTTCTGAATGTGTAATGCTAATGTGCTTTGTTTATTGATTGTTGTTGTGACATTTGCGGCGTGTTATTGTTGTGCATTATGTGGTATGCGTCATATGACCGAGCTGTGCGTATTTCTCGCGAGATCGAGTGTTAGATGAAAAAAGCGTGTTTGTTTGCTTTTCCATTGATCTCTATGGGAGACTGTCTAACGCGGGCAGGATTCCGCGTGTGAAATACACGCGTTAGGAGTATCGTTAGAAGGTTTTTTTTCAACTCTAAATACCCGCGTTAAAAAATGCCGTGCGTTAGACATAAACCACGCGTAGCTATCGCACCCCATCTACCGCCAAACTCCAAATCTAGCCGTAAGTTTTTCTTATCCCTATTCCTGGCTGCCATTGCTGGAGATTTGTTCTTTGTCTGTGTCATAAATTTATCCATATATGTGCGTGTCACACTTACTCCCCAAATGTGAGGGGTTATTTGTGCTAAAGAAAAAAACAGTAAAATAAACCAAGAAAAAAAGAAAAAGCTTCCAGCAGTGAGTTATATATACAAAGTGCCCACCCTCCCCCCGTTACCCCCCCCCCCTTTTTTTTTTTTAATCAAATTCCTTAGTAGAATTGCATACAATTCAATAAGTGAAAATAAGACCAGCCTCTGTCAGCCAGACAAGGATACTTACTAATCTAGTATAAAAAATTATCTTAAACAAGCAGACTTAACCAGATTAATTTCCCCCTACCACAGACTTATCATATGTTTCTCATTTCTGGGAAACAACATTTTTATCAGATATCAATTTAGTGCAACTCAGAAAACAGAAATGAGATGTTTCTTCTCAAAGTCTTTCCAGTTCAGAGGAAGATACAAGATTATTTTCTCCTTAATTGCCAGACCTCTGTTAAACTTCTGCCGGAGACAATGTAACACTCACAGCCCTTATTAGATTTTATTTGCAAGCTCTTTCTGCCTGCAGGCAGTGAGCTGGATAAAGCGCCAGAGTCTTAGATTTTACCAGACAAAATTATGTCAGTTTTAATTAATGTTCAAGTCAATCCTTTTTCCCTTTCAGCAATTTTCTTTTACCTTTTTCCTTTCCCTCTCTTTCCACCTTTCCTCTCCCTTCCTTTCCCCCTTATTAACTTCGTTTATCTCAGATTTTAATATAGAGGGGGAGAAAAATAAAGGGAGCGTTCAATTCAAGAGATTCTCCACTTTAACTCCTAGTCAGCCATCCCACCGAAGTCCAGCCAAATATGTCTATGTCTTACATCCACAATTTTTCACAGTATGGGCTTACCGTACCTCTTGTAGTCTGTACCGTTATGCCCCTCTCTGGAAGCAAGGAGCCGATCACACTGCTCTCCCTCTGCGGCAAGCGAGGCACGCCACACACTGGAGTCTTCGCTGGACTGAGACTAAGGAGGCGGCTGAGGATGATGACGTAGATCGGTGCAGCCTCTCTCTCCTCCCGAGAGCCGCACCGCGTCCCAAAGATTCAGACTCACAAGGTGAAGAAAAGGGAAAGAAGGAGACACCGCTGCAGGTATTCGGGGCACCGTCCACCTGATCCAACCCGAAACCAGGCGAGCTGATTCACAGGTAAGCCCGTTCTTCTGCCAAGCCCGCTTTGTCCACCGTAGGAGAAACTCTGCAACTCGGCAAGCGACCCAGCAATGAGTTATCTTTGCAGCGTTCTTTCATCTTTAGGGAAAAGCTCTTCAATATTCGGTAACTGTGTGGTGCGTCCACTACTTAAATTCTCATTTTTCCTTACCGGGCTACCAACAGCGTTACCCGTGTTATAAATGTCTCTGATTATTGAAACAAGATACAGCTTACTCAATCTCTCGGCTTCAAGCTGAATGTGTACCGCTAGCTGTCTTATAGTTGTCAGCAGTGCATTGTCCATATGTTTTATTCCAACCTTATGCTTTTTCCACTTTCCGGCCAGTGAATCCTTTACCCCGGATTCAAGCCCCAATTCTGGGCTAAGGTTACAGCGTTGAGGGGGAATGGTATGGTTTCCTTCTAGCTGAGGCCAACACGGAGCAGCAGCGCACCTTCACCTGCTTGCTCCTCCCCTCCGCCACACCTGTCGATCCAACAGAACCTAGAATGTGTCATTTTATGACACTTTTCATTTCTCTTCTGTTATCAAACGTATGTACTACTGAGAGCTGATTGGTGGCTACACACGTGTCTCTTGTCATTAGCTCACCAGATATGCTCAGCTAGCTCCCAGTATTACATTGCCACTCTATAGCTGACTTTGCAGTTAAAGGGACAGTCTACACCTTAGTCATCTTAAAGTCTTACCTTAGATTAAGCTGCAAATAGCCTCCTGCACCTTTTCTATATCGTTCAGCAAGAACAGTAAAAAAGTTATTATAAAATGAATATTGTTTCTGGCCACTTTGAAATGGCTGCCAAGCTCAGCCCACTGATCACATGATCTGAGCTGCATCTAGGCCCTCTGCTGAATAGCAATGACAGTCTGTTGAATCAAACTAGTGAGCCTTTAGTGATTGGACACTATATGCAGCCCAGATCATGATGTCATCAGTGGGCTGAGCTTGGCAGCCATTTCAAAATAGCTAGAAACAATATTTTTTTTACTGTTCCTGCTGCATGATATAGAAAAGGTGCAGGAGGCTATTTGCAGCTTAATCTAAGGTAAGACTTCAAGATGACCAAGGTGTAGACTGTCCCTTTAAATACATAGTTATATACAATCAGTGGTACAATAATAAACTGATCTAACATATTAAACAGTATTACAGCTTTTATATCTCTTTAATTAATAACAGAGAGCTAGATTAGGAGTTAAGCATTATAAGTCAAATTGTAGCGTTATGGCCCATAACGCATCATTTTCCCTAACACAGCCATTACAAGTTTCAAAAAACCTCCATAGCGCCACAAAAATCTCCATTTATGCACAAATCCATAACGCTTTCCAAGACCAGTAGTTATTGATATATCGCAACCAAAAACATTCACAAATCACTTCAAAAATATTATACAAAGTATACTTAGACTCATACAAACACTGTACAATAAATTATTATTTTTACACAAAAATATTATACAAAGTATACTTAGACTCATACAAACACTGTACAATAAATTATTATTTTTTTTTACACAAAAATATTATACAAAGTATACTTACACTCATACAAACACTGTACAATAAATTATTATTTTTACACAAAAATATTATACAAAGTATACTTACACTCATACAAACACTGTACAATAAATTATTATTTTTACACAAAAATATTATACAAAGTATACTTACACTCATACAAACACTGTACAATAAATTATTTATTTTTTTTACACAAAAATATTATACAAAGTATACTTACACTCATACAAACACTGTACAATAAATTATTATTTTTTTTTACACAAAAATATTATACAAAGTATACTTAGACTCATACAAACACTGTACAATACATTATTATTTTTACACAAAAAAATTATATAAAGTATACTTACACTCATACAAACACTGTACAATAAATTATTATTTTTACACAAAAATATTATACAAAGTATACTTACACTCATACAAACACTGTACAATAAATTATTATTTTTACACAAAAATATTATACAAAGTATACTTACACTCATACAAACACTGTACAATAAATTATTATTTTTTTTTACACAAAAATATTATACAAAGTATACTTACACTCATACAAACACTGTACAATAAATTATTATTTTTACACAAAAATATTATACAAAGTATACTTACACTCATACAAACACTGTACAATAAATTATTATTTTTTTTACACAAAAATATAATGGATAAAAAAATACGAGATCTTGGGTGTTAGAAATAAAATGCACAGAAACCCATATTACATTGACTTACATAGACATACATGAACATACACTCATCTAGCTACATCTACATACACATATCATCACATACATACAGAAATCGCTATGTACAAACAATATAAAGCAGATTACATACACTCATCTAGCTACATCTACGTACACATATCATCACATACATACAGAAATCGCTACGTACAAACAATATACAGCAGATTACATACACTCATCTAGCTACATCTACGTACACATATCATCACATACATACAGAAATCGCTACGTACAAACAATATACAGCAGATTACATACACTCATCTAGCTACATCTACGTACACATATCATCACATACATACAGAAATCGCTACGTACAAACAATATACAGCAGATTACATACACTCTTCTAGCTACATCTACGTACACATATCATCACATACATACAGAAATCGCTACATACAAACAATATACAGCAGATTACATACACTCATCTAGCTACATCTACGTACACATATCATCACACACATACAGAAATCGCTACGTACAAACAATATACAGCAGATTACATACACTCATCTAGCTACATCTACGTACACATATCATCACACACATACAGAAATCGCTACGTACAAACAATATACAGCAGATTACATACACTCATCTAGCTACATCTACGTACACATATCACATACATACAGAAATCACTACATACAAACAATATACAGCAGATTACATACACTCATCTAGCTACATCTACGTACACATATCATCACACACATACAGAAATCGCTACGTACAAACAATATACAGCAGATTACATACACTCATCTAGCTACATCTACGTACACATATCATCACACACATACTGAAATCGCTACGTACAAACAATATACAGCAGATTACATACACTCATCTAGCTACATCTACGTACACATATCATCACATACATACAGAAATCGCTACGTACAAACAATATACAGCAGATTACATACACAAAAAACATTTTTTAAATATGAAAGTATCACGATTTCAGGTACTTTTTCAGAGAATGACATGACGTCACTCACTTTACGCTCAACAGAAGTGTTGGAAGTTTTTTTCTTTCATTGACTTCTATGGGGAATACGTGCTCATGCACACGACCGGCCTCTTTCCATAACGTACGCAATATTTTTCTCTTTTTAAACTCGTAATGGCAGCGTTATAGTTGTTGCACTAATTCATTCATTCTTGCATAGGTCCCGCAATGACAAATAGATCCCAAAATATACTATTTGCCACTGTAGTTATGTGTTTTACACGTGTGAACATCACTACAACATCAAAATCTTTTACATTACATCAACTATAAATTACGATCAATTCTATCATCACAAATACGAAATCAGTTTCAAGAATTAACAAATATTTAAACGGACATAAAAAAATATATATAAACAATGAACAGATTTACATCATACAAGTACATTGGAAGGTTGTTTAAAATTGGATTCATGAAAGATTAATTATGACTTTAATGTCCCTTTAACATCAGGATTTCAATATAATATAACAATAGGAATTCCGTGTAATTATAAGATATCAATAGTAAATATTCTAGTTGCCGCTTTTTTGGAAGGAACAACAATGCTATACTGCTTTATATAAATGAACATATGTGGGAGAGAATTACAATACATACGTATATGTACATAACACACATCACACAACAACAAAACACACTTTTTTTTTTAATCATCAAACAATAAGAATGTTGCAAAATAGAACAAGAGAATGAAGATTTGGAAACTAGATAGGCAGGTTACTAATATGATGACGTCATTCTAAGCTTCAACCATACAGATTACAGCATTAGGACTGTACCGCCCCTTTCATCAGTTTCTCACTCAATATTACAAATACGTAGACAATAGGGTTGGAAGATCTTCATTATTATGCCTCTCAAGTCAATTACGACTTCATTCACAGTCCAGGAAACTTTTCAAAAAGCACAGTTATTACAGTGTGTATTAGATGGATAGTACCTGATATCGCTGCGGGGAATCCGGATCAGTGAACAGGTGTATCACCCTTTCGTATAGTGGGTATATTACCCATTTTGTGTAGCAAGGTTTCTCTGATCCTTCTTGGAGTTGTTCTCCCAGTGAGTTGTACCCCGTGACTATTGGAGTCTGACGTCACGGATACTCTCCCGTCTCATCAAGGTGATCCGAGGAGGGTTCTAAAGACCGCTATTGGCTTTTTGCCAGTACATATAATTGGCAATACAAAACTTGAGACCTGCACTTAGTGCTTTGCACGCAGGTGAAAAAGCTGTACCGAATGTATTTTTTCTTTCAGATTCCAGCTTGATTTCTCTGAGATAGTTAGACAATTGTTAATAACCCGGGTGATATAAAAGGAAGTCCATAGACCATATAGAGATATAAATTGTGTTTACTGCACAACAGCAATATCAGTGCCACATAAATGACGCATAAATGACGCATTTCGTCCTTCTCAAGGCTTTATCAATATGTTTGTGGCATGTAGTAGGCTCCCTTATACATGGTGTCTTCAGCTACAATTGGTGGAAACATAATTGGCACTTATCAAATTCAATTTCCTTAAGGTGGTATTGACTCATTCTCTTTAAGATGGTATAGAGGATTTCAGTTGGGACTTTTAGCGTCTGCATCTTATTAGGTGGTATACATTTAGCATATTAATACATCTTATAATCCAGTTATTAAAGATATATACCTAAATATACATTTATTGTCAGTAATTATATTTGTGATTTCCAAAATTATAGAGAGTACTTTTCCTCTTGGTGAGTGTCCTTAATTTAAAAAAATATAATAAACTTATTGTAAATATAGTGATAAATCTATCTAAACTTAAAATAAATTATTTCTATACAAGTACATATAAATGCATTATCTGTGTCATTCAAACAAAAAAGGTGAGAGGTCTAATTCCGAATTGAGACCTCTTGGAAATAAAGTGTCATATTTATAAATAAGTTCTGCTACTTTTATGAGCAAAGTTTTTTTCTATATTCCCCCCTCTCCAGTGATTTATACCTTTTTTAATACCCCAATAGTATAACTCATTGGTATTACCATGGTGTACTTCTTTAAAGTGTTCGTATAAGTGGGGATCTACTCTTTCTTTTTCTATACTTAACAAGTGTTCTCTTATTCTGTCTCTGAGACATCTTTTGGTCTCTCCAAAATAAAACAAATTACAAGTGCATTTTAATGCATAGATAACGTTTTTTTCTGTACATCTAATTGTTTCCTTTATAATGAAGTCCTCAACTGATTCATTAATCTTGAGATTTTTTATTTTATAGCTATGTTTGCAGACTTTACATGTATAACATGGGAAAAAAACAACTATTTTACCTCCCCTCATATCTATCTGATTTTTTATCTTAGACTTATATTTCAATATCAACCTATATTTATATCAATTTACTTGGGGCTAGTATGGTTTTAACATTTTTTGCTTTCCTAAAAATAAAGGTGGCTTTTGGTGCTAGTTTTCCCCTACGATATTATCCTCCTTAAGTATTTGCCAGTGTTTATGGACTATCTTTTTAATAAAATTAAAGTCTGCATTATAATCTGTTATAAAGGGTACTTTAATCATGTTGTCATTATCCCTTTCTTTAGTCGTGTAATTCGATAGAGTCTCCCTTTCTACAGTATTAGCTTTTTTAATTGGCTTGTCAATCTTCTCCTCTTGATAACCTCTTATATTGAATTTGTCTGTTAGTAGGGTTATTTGATTTTCAAAATCTTCAATTCTGGAACAGTTCTTTTTTATACGTAGACTCTGACCAAATGGAATATTTTCTTTCCAAGCTTTAAGATGGCAACTATCAGCATGTATAAGGTTATTACAGTCTACTTTTTTTAAATGGATTTTTGTCTCTAATTTTTTATCTATTACCATAATTTCTAAATCACGAAAAAACACCTTCTCTTTACTTTGGGTACATACAAATTTTAATCCACATCCATTTTTATTCATTTTCTCAAACATCCCTGATAGTTCCAACTCAGATCCCCTCCATACTATTAATAGGTCATCTATATACCGTTTATAGAGTACAAGGTTTGAACCGAGGTCGCCATCTCCAAGAAAAGTATCTTCCCAGACTCCCATAAAGAGATTAGCTTAACTCGGTGCAAACCTCGTACCCATAGCGGTCCCTTCCAGCTGTAAGAAATATTTGTTGTTGAATGAGAAATAGTTGTGCTCCAATATATATTTGATACTTGTAAGAAAAAATTTCTTGTGTTCATCTTGCATCTCTTTGTCTTTATCTAAAAAATACTTAACTGCTTTAATTCCTTGCTTGTGGTTTATTATCGTATATAAGAATGACACATCACATGTTGCCAGAATCATGTCTTCCTCCCATTCTATAGAATTTATAATGTTTAAAACCTGAGTTGAATCTTTGAGATATGATTTTAAGTTATGTACATATGGTTGGAGAAATCTATCTACATATTGAGATAGGTTTGCCGAAATAGAGTTAATACCCGAGATTATAGGTCTCCCAGGGGGATTTTTTTAAGCACTTGTGGATCTTAGGGAGGAAATAGAAAATTGGTATTTTAGGGAATCATGGTGTTAGATATGCAAACTCTTTATCATTCAAAACCCCATATTCTTTCCCTTCCTTTAGAATTTTATTCAGTATAATAGTAAATCTGTTGGTAGGATTAGTTTGTAAAATTCTATATGTTTTTTCATCATTTAGAAGTCTGTAAGCTTCAACCATATATTTCTCTGTGTCCATTATTATGATCCCCCCATACTTCTTTCTTTCTTATTAATGTTTGGATTCCTAAGTTTGAGGGGATTGCATTTTTTTACTTCTTTTAAAACTATTTTTTCAAATGTATCCAAATAATTGCCTTTGGTATGGGCAGGGTAAAATCTTGATTTAGGTTTCAGATTAGTGTGATTGAAAATCTTTGTTTTCTCAGGTTGGGATACCGCCTGTCTTTCTAGGGGACTTTTCATGAAAAACCTTTTGAGTGTTAAATTCCTTACACATTTTTGAACATGAATGTGGGTATTAAACTTGTTCATCCTTAAGTTTAATAGTTTCTCTTGTTCTTTACTTAAAATTACCTTACTTAAATTAAAGATACCATTATTTTCTTCATTTATCTCCATCTTTTTGCTTTGTTTAGTGGTTCCTCCTCCTCTCTTTCCTCTAGACCTCTTTTTCGTCTTTGCAGCTGGTCTGAATCTGATCTTTGTATTTTTCTTGAAGGGCCCTCTTTTGGAGGGCTGTAATCTAAAAAAAGACTTCTCTTCGGTAGTTAGTATATCGTCTGTTGCTGGAATATCCCTTAGTGGTGCAAATCTATTGTATGTAGGTGTTATTACATCTTTATGTTCCTGTCTGTAATTTCCCCATATCTGAGTGTTCCTATGCTTTGGATATTCCCAGTTTAGATAGATTTATCATGATATTTACAAAAAGTTCATTATATTTTTTTAAATTAAGGACACTCACCAATAGGAAAAGTACTCTCTATAATTTTGGAAATCCCAAATATAGTTACTGACAACAAATGTATATTTAGGTATATATCTTTAATAACTGGATTATAAGATGTATTAATATGCTAAATGTATACCACCTAATAAGATGCAGATGCTAAAAGTCCCAACTGAAATCCTCTATACCATCTTAAAGAGAATGAGTCAATACCACTTTAAGGAAATTGAATTTGATAAGTGCCAATTAGGTTTCCACCAATTGTAGCTGAAGACACCATGTATAAGGGAGCCTAATACATGCCACAAACATCTTGATAAAGCCCTGGGCAAAACGCGTCGTTTATGTGGCACTGATATTGCTGTTGTGCAGTACACACAATTTCTATCTCTATATGGTCTATGGACTTCCTTTTATATAACCTGGGTTATTAACAATTGTCTAACTATCTCAGAAAAATCAAGGTGGAATCTGAAAGAAAAAAAACATTCGGTACAGCTTTTTTCCTGCGTGCAAAGCACTAAGTGCAGGTCTCAAGTTTTGTATTGCCAATTATATGTACTGGCAAAAAGCCAATAGCGGTCTTTAGAACCCTCCTCGGATCACCTTGATGAGACGGGAGAGAATCTGTGACGTAAGATGCCAACAGTCACGGGGTACAACTCGCTGGGAGAACAACTCCAAGAAGGATCAGAGAAACCTTGCTACACAAAACAGGTAATATACCCACTATACAAAAGGGTGATACACCTGCTCACTGATCCGGATTCCCCGCAGCGATATCAGGTACTATCCATCTAATACACACTGAAATAACTGCTTTTTGAAAAGTTTCATGGACTGTGAACAAAGTCATAATTGACTTGAGAGGTATCGTGTTTTGTTCATAGAGCAACTATATCACTGATTGCAGTGATAACTGTTTGAAAGCTTTTTTTTTTTTTTTTTTTTTTAAATATTTTTTATTGAGGTAAAATTTGGCTTATAAACAAGATATGTAAAACATTTCACGAGTGCCATCACAATAACACAGTATAGGATTCATCATACAGTTGAAAGACTATAAGCGTCATCAGTAATATCCACTAACAAAACAACAAGGTAACTAATGTTGAAAAAGTTTTTCAGAGGCACAATATAATCATGCCCATAATGGTATAAGCCTCCTCTCTTGTTTAAAAGGGCCACTCTTGGACCCCTGGCTAAGTGAGAGGTTTACCAACATGGGAGGCTACCTGTTAAATAGGAGATCACTCATGGATCTTGTTTTGTTTACCTCAGATTTTTTAAAGATTATTATTCTATATTAACACACTGTTAGGGATTATATCAAAAGAAAAACATGCAAATAGAACCATGATTAATCCCTTCTAACTGTCATTAAAGACAATATGTCCATGGGAAGATGAGTACTGTAATAATGTTTTAAGAGATATATTCATAAAGAAGGTAGTGAAGATGCGGTACAAGTAAAAGAGAGACCGCGTAGTTAGCTCTCCTAAACAAGGAGATATATTATGTGGGGGGGGAGGTGGTAACCTGGGTATGGTGAGTCTAGTAAATTAGGCTGCGTTCTTATAATATAGAGTAAACATGCCTCAGGATGACTCAACATCCTAGTTATATGAAAAGAAGCATATATGGGTTGACAATAAATGCTTAACAAAGAACCAGTGCATAGTGGGACAATGTCATGTCCAAAATATCAGGGGAAAAAGGTCTAGCTGTATGGGTCTGACACATCTTATAAAGCTTAGCTCTGGGACTATGATGAGGGAGACTGTATATACTGCAGGACCAGCCTGCGTGAATACTATGTTAGGAACATAGTTACCCATAGTGATATGTGACTTTACTAATGAGCAATAATCTAGGACTATCATGGAAGGGCATATGTGTGCATCTATTACAATGAATAGATATGTCATTGAGACACAGTAAATTTTAATCTTTAATTGGGATGTAGGGACCAGGGTGGGATTTTTATAGTAGAAGTGTTCCTAACTATAAAAGACTGCGCTTAGTTTGCTACCTGTGCCCTGTGACTCAGATTATAATGTAAACTAACGGTATTTTTAGTAGAAATTAGCTAAGGGCAATAGGAGGAACATTTGTATAAAGAAGGGGACAGAGAATTGTACCTTATAGGACAGCTATAGCACTGTACTGACTAACTGTTTAGGCGGAGCCTCGGCCGCTGGCTACGCCCACACTGCAAGAAAGTAACACTCAGTACTCAAAGTGTAATGTCCCCATATAACTTATGATAAATGCATATATGGATATAGAAGTAATGAATATCTCACTTAAACGTTAAGCATACTCATAGAAAACTTCACATTTAGAATAGAGCATATTATAGATATTAATCTGAGCCTTTTCCTGGTAGATTAGAGGTGCAATACCCATATACACAATTTCAGGGACGTATAAGGGGAAAATAGAAATAAATTGCTTAGAGGGGAAAAGACAAACAAAAAACTTTCACTTCATTTTTCCTTGTTTTCTAGCGTTGAAACTAAAGAGATGCAATCTTATCAATAAAACATTATGTTTAAACCACATTTGGCATGAAAACTAACAGTGTCTTGCGGCTGGGAAGCTGCAACCAATGTCAGACTGGCCATGTAATAATAAAAATGATGTTTAGGTTTAATTCGTATGTTATACTTCTGCAGCAATAAAGACACTATAAGTGGTGGGAGCATATTATATCTGGTAAAGAACAAACCAGCTGAACCTTTTAAGTAAACTAGGGTTAAATAAACTAAAGGAGGTAACTGTAGCATCGACTCATTACCTATCATAGAGGCAAGGGTAAGTCTGAGATAAATCAGAGGTGGTGCTTCAACATAGCAGATTGTTTACCCCACACCAGACCGCAGGTTAGAGCATTCTACTTTTCTGCGATTTGGCATGAGCTACTAGAATAACTTAGCTTATAGGGAGCTCCTCATGGATTCAGGGCTTTCTAAATGGTGGATCTCATATGTCTATCTTATCAAACTTAGCCTACTTACTCACAATGGCATAGTATAAACATCCAAAACAGTTACTGCTTATAATGTAAGCAATTTTTAAATAGAAAATGAAATGCAATAGTAAAAATGATATCTAAGAAGATATAAACAGCATATAACCCTTTGATGAAAACATTTCTAACCAGCATGAGATCAGACTATGTGATGTTATGAAGGACATAGCTGCACTCTAATGTCCAAGAGCAGGAGATTTATCCTACCCCAGCTTTTTGTCCTCTAACAAATCTTATAAGTGTCCCAAATAGTCAGTGTTTTACAAGGGAATACTGTCTCTAGATCACTACTAAATATTCAGTTCAACGTTTGAAAGTATGGCCACAATAGAAACTCACATATGGCATAACATGTAGACTTAATGCTAACTTTAAACAAACAAAAAGTCTGGAAACGTAACAATGCTTGGTGTGTTCATTAGCAAGTAGGCTAGGTGAGGAGCTGGAGATCTATCCGACTCCGGTCTTTAGTCGGAGTATTTTTAGAAGTTGTTGCAAGTTTACCGTAGCCACATTAGTTTTTGCTGTCCCCTCTGAGCCTTCCGGTCCCCTTTTGAATAATGTTCCTGCTGTACTGATGTGGGGCAAGCTGACTAACTTCAGCCGGTGTAGTAGAGATCCCTCGTGAGCAGCGTTTGGGGTTCCCTCCTTGATGTTTAAACCCCTTGATAGTGGGGAGAGAGCAGATGTAGTCTCTCCTCCATTACAACTGACCTCATTGTTTGTTGTTTGGTCTTCCCGTGACTCTTGAGCAACATGTGTCTCCGGATGATTTGGTATATGCGGTAATATTCTGAGCGGTTCTCCCTTAGCCCTCAGAAGTCCGCGGAGCAACTGCTCCAGTTCCCAGCTCTGCTCATCCAAAAGTTGTACTATCTCGGTCTCCCACTTGTCCAGCGCTGCCAGAGTGACAGAGAGCTCAGAGTAGCGTTGGGTAGCCATTTTCCGTTAAGATTTGTAGATACGCTTTACTCCAGTAATCTTGCTTCAGATTATATGTCTCACGGATAAGGTTCTTGTCAATACAGGGGAGATTCAGGCCCGTAGCTCCATCTCATATATTCAAAGATGGCTGTCAGTTAGCTGTGTTCTCTGAAGTGCGCCACAAGAGAAAAACGGCACAGTTGCAACAATGCCAGTCCTCATATCATTCTCAGATCCAGAAATTAGAGTCCAGTATTAATTCTCTTTAATGGGAAAGTTGGGCAACCCTGAACGGTCTAAAAGCTTATATGTAATTGAGATACAGACGGAGCTGTGTGAAAATGCGACCGCTTAGGAGCCTTGCTTGCTACGCCCCCTGTTTGAAAGCTTTTTAACGCGTAACACTGGTGGTATACATTAATAAGACTGTGCAACGAAGTGTGGATTTTCCAACAGAAAAGCATTATCTGTTATCAAGCTAACGGACATTGTAACTTTTTATTTAATTTTAACTTATCTTTATCCTCACAGACATTATGAATGTTACAGGTCTGATTTATATCTGATCAATTGGGCCACATCGTGATTTTGGGAGACGTACCATATTTTATCTTATTATTACATTTTTAATAAATATTTGTGAAATATATGAAAGTGTTGATGTCTTTAGCCTAACAGGCGCCCTCTCTATACATATATTTTGTATCATAACTGTTTTCTAGACAGCATTTGGGGAGTTGTCTTTTAGAGAGGTGTATGATATCTATTCTCAAAGCGCAAAACTTTCTTCTATAACTGTTTTGAATCTATTCCCATATAGTTTTTGCTGCTGGTGAGCACTTTCGCTTTTTATATTTGAGTATATATCGTCTTTCTAACACACTTTGGCTAAAGTTATAATTATTTGGATCTAATAACTCATATAATGGAGGATCTTTTTGAATTCAGAGATAAAATTTACCTAGATATGGGTGAAGAAAACATTAATTGTAGTAATAACATTGGAATACCAACCAACATATCAGACTTAATGTCTGATTTAGAACTGGCTATGACAAAAGAATTGAAACAAAAAATGGAACTAGTGTTCCTAAACAGATACACCAATAAAGGTTTAATCCCTAGAGGTTTACAGTTTAACACAAATTGCACTTTTACACTAAGCAAAAAATTACAGTTAGAATGGTCTGAAACGCTGAAAAAAGCATCAAATGAACTAATAGACATTTTTTTTTAAAAAAAACACGTAAGGAAACACTATTGAGAGTGAAATTCTTAATCACATAGAGAAATTAAAGGGAATGAAAGATGAATTAGAATTTAAAGAAAGACAAAAGTTAATTATTAATAAGCTTGAGGATAATTTAAATATAGACCTACTTAGATCCAAATGGGGTAAAATGGAAAGGGACATTAAGGTTAACACCGAACAGGGAGATATGATAAATGAACAAAAAAAGAAAAGAAACCCCTAAACCTCAAGCTTCAAATACTTTAAGAACAGAAAATACTGGACAAAACCAATATCGAAGATCTCATAATTACCGTACCAATCAGAATAAGTATAATTATAATTATAATAGAGAGAACTATAACAATTATGGTCAAAATAGGAACCATTATAACTATAACTCACAAAACGATAATGTTTATTATGAATACAATAATAAATCCAATAGATATCAGACAAATTATCGTTATAACAACCAACACAAGAATTATAATTATAACAACTATTCATCAAGGGAATATGAACCAAGATTTAATGACTGGGAATTTCCAAGGCATAGGAACACTCAGAGATGGGGAAATTACAGACAGGAACATAAAGATGTAATAACACCTACATACAATAGATTTGCACCACTAAGGGATATTCCAGCAACAGACGATATACTAACTACCGAAGAGAAGTCTTTTTTAGATTACAGCCCTCCAAAAGAGGGCCCTTCAAGAAAAATACAAAGATCAGATTCAAACCAGCTACAAAGACGAAAAAGAGGTCTAGAGGAAAGAGAGGAGGAGGAACCACTAAACGAAGCAAAAACAAAGAAAATAATGGTATCTTTAATTAAAGTAAGGTAAATTTATGTAAAGAACAAGAGAAACTATTAAACTTATGACTGTCATATGCCCCCACAGTAAGGATGAAAAAGTTTAATACCCACATTCATGTTAAAAAATGTGTAAGGAATTTAACACCCAAAAGGTTTTTCATGAAAAGCCCCTTAGAAAGACAAAAGGTATCCCAACCTGAGAAAACAAAGATTTTCAATCACACTAATCTCAAACCTATATCAAGAATTTATCCTGCTCATGCCAAAGGCAATTATTTGGATACATTTGAAAAAATAGTTTTAAAAGTAGTAAAAATATGCAATCCCCCCAAACTTAGGAATCCAAACATTAATAAGAAAGAAAGAGAAGTACTAAGCCAATTACAAACAAATTCCCATATTACTATCAAGCCAGCGGACAAGGGAGGGGGGATCGTAATAATGGACACAGAGAAATATATGGATGAAGCTTACAGACTTCTAAATGACGAAAAAACATATACAATTTTACAAACTAATCCTACCAACAGATTTACCATTATACTGAATAAAATTCTAAAGGAAGGGAAAGAATATGGGGTTTTGAATGATAAAGAGTTTCCATATCTAACACCACGATTCCATAAAATACCAATTTTCTATTTCCTCCCTAAGATCCACAAGTGCTTAAAAAATCTCCCTGGGAGACCTATAATCTCGGGTATTAACTCTATTTCGGCAAACCTATCTCAATATGTAGATAGATTTCTCCAACCATATGTACATAACTTAAAAGTATATCTCAAAGATTCAACTCAGGTTTTGAAAATTTTAAATTCTATAGAATGGGGGGGAAGACATGATTCTGGAAACATGCGATGTGTCATCCTTATATACAGTAATAAACCACAAGCAAGGAATTAAAGCAGTTAAGTATTTTTTAGATAAAGACAAAGAGATGCAAGATGAACACAAGAAATTTATTCTTACAAGTATCAAATATATATTGGAGCACAACTATTTCTCATTCGACAACAAATATTTCTTACAGGTGGAAGGGACCGCTATGGGGACGAGGTTTGCACCGAGTTACGCTAATCTCTTTATGGGAGTCTGGGAAAATACTTTTCTCGGAGATGGCGACCTTGGTGCAAACCTCGTACTCTATAAACGGTATATAGATGACCTATTAATAGTATGGAGGGGATCTGAGTTGGAACTATCAGGGATATTTTGAGATACTGAGTTACGCTAATCTCTTTATGGGAGTCTGGGAAGATACTTTTCTTGGAGATGGCGACCTCGGTGCAAACCTCGTACTCTATAAACGGTATATAGATGACCTATTAATAGTATGGAGGGGATCTGAGTTGGAACTATCAGGGATGTTTGAAAAAATGAATAAAAATGACTGTTGGTTAAAATTTGTATGTACCCAAAGTAAAGAGAAGGTGGTTTTTCTTGATTTAGAAATTATGGTAATAGATAAAAAAATTAGAGACTAAAACCCATTTCAAAAACGTAGACTGTAATAACCTTATACATGCTGATAGTTGCCATCTTAAAGCTTAGAAAGACAATATTCCATTTGGTCAGAGTCTACGTATAAAAAAGAACTGTTCCAGAATTGAAGATTTTGAAAATCAAATAACCCTACTAGCAGACAAATTCAATATAAGAGGTTATCAAGAGGAAAAGATTGACAAGGCAAGTAAAAAAGCTAATACTATAGAAAGGGAAACTCTATCGAATTACACGACTAAAGAAAGGGATAATGACGACATGATTAAAGTACCATTTATAACAGATTATAATGCAGACTTTAATTTTATTAAAAAGATAGTCAATAAACAATGGTAAATACTTAAGGAGGATAATATCATAGGGGAAAAACTAGCACCAAAACCCACCTTTATTTTTAGGAAAGCAAAAAAAATTAAAACCATACTAGCCCCAAGTAAATTGAAATCTAAGTCTAAGATAAAAAATCAGGTAGATATGAGGGGAGGTAAAATAGTTGTTTTTTCCCATGTTATACATGTAAAGCCTGCAAACATAGCTATAAAATAAAAAATCTCAAGATTAATGAATCAGTTGACTTCATTATAAAGGAAAGAATTAGATGTACACAAAAAAAAAAGTGATCTATGCATTAAAATGCACTTGTAATTTGTTTTATTTTGGAGAGACCAAAAGATGTCTCAGAGATAGAATAAGAGAACACTTGTTAAGTATAGAAAAAGAAAGAGTAGATCCCCACTTATACAATGAGTTATACTATTGGGGTATTAAAAAAGGTAAAAATCACTGGAGAGGGGAATATAGAAAAAACTTTGCTCATAAAAGAAGCAGAACTTATTTATAAATATGACACTTTATTTCCAAGAGGTCTCAATTCGGAATTAGACCTCTCACCTTTTTTGTTTGAATGACACAGATAATGCATTTATATGTACTTGTATAGAAATAATTTATTTTAATTTTAAGTTTAGATAGATTTATCACTATATTTACAATAAGTTTATTATAATTTTTAAATTAAGGACACTCACCAATAGGAAAAGTACTCTATAATTTTGGAAATCACAAATATAATTACTGACAACAAATGTATATTTAGGTATATATCTTTAATAACTGGATTATAAGATGTATTAATATGCTAAATGTATACCACCTAATAAGATGCAGACGCTAAAAGTCCCAACTGAAATCCTCTATACCATCTTAAAGAGAATGAGTCAATACCACCTTAAGGAAATTGAATTTAACAAGTGCCAATTATGTTTCCACCAATTGTAGCTGAAGATACCATACATATTGATAAAGCCTTGAGAAGTGCGAAACGCGTCATTTATGTGGCACTGATATTGCTGTTGTGCAGTGCACACAATTTCTATCTCTATATGGTCTATGGACTTCCTTTTATATAACCCGGGTTATTAACAATTTTCTAACTAGCTCAGAAAAATCAAGCTGGAATCTGAAAGAAAAAATACATTTGGTACAGCTTTTTTCCTGCGTGCAAAGCACTAAGTGCAGGTCTCAAGTTTTGTATTGCCAATTATGTGTACTGGCAAAAAGCCAATAGCGGTCTTTAGAACCCTCTTCGGATCACCTTGATGAGACGGGAGAGAATCTGTGACGTCAGACACCAATAGTCACGGGGTACAACTCGCTGGGAACTCCAAGAAGGATCATAGAAACCTTGCTACACAAAATGGGTAATATAACCACTATACAAAAGGGTGATACACCTGCTCACTGATCCGGATTCCCTGCAGTGATATCAGGTGCTATCCATCTTATACACACTGTAATAACTGTGCTTTTTGAAAAGTTTCCTGGACTGTGAACAAAGTCGTAATTGACTTGTGAGGTATCGTGGTTTTGTTCTTAGAGCAAGCAACTATATCACTGATTGCAGTGATAAGAGTGAGAAAGCTTTTTAACACAGAACACTGGTGGTATACATTAATAAGACTGTGCAACAAAGTGTGGATTTTGCAACAGAAAAGCATTATCCGGTATCAAGCTAACGTACATTGTAACTTTTTATTGAATTTTAACTTATCTTTATCCTCACAGACATTATGAATGTTACAGGTCTGATTTATATCTGATCAATTAGGCCGCATCGTGGGTTTGGGAGACGTCCCATATTTTATCTTATTATTACATTTTTAATAAATATTTGTGAAATATATGAAAGTGTTGATGTCTTTAGCCTAACAGGCGCCCTCTCTATACATATATTTTGTATCATAACTGTTTTCTAGACAGCATTTGTGGAGTTGTCTTTTAGAGAGGTGTATGATATCTATTCCCAAACCGCAAAACTTTCTTCTATAACTGTTTGGAAAATTAATCTTATTGTATTTCTAAATGTCTTTGGTATGCTATGAAATATATGTTTTCCTGAAAGAGAGAGAACGTTAATGTGTTTTCTGTGACACTAAAAGTTTGATGATGTTGAAATTGCTTTAGAATAAATGTTGATATGAGCTTGTGTGTGTATCGCTGTAAAAATGACCTTGGTGCATTTTTCTTTCTGAATGGTAATTATTCAAGCTAGTTTCTTAGCTAAGAAATTGGACGTTGTAATGAGGTATTTTAAAGTGTTATTGTTGTAACTTGATTTAAAGTCATATGTATGTTCTTAATTATGTGTGTTATTAATATTTAAGACAGTCCACCTGTTGCGGCATATAAATATATTGTTTTTGCAAGTGAACTAATTAAGGGATTTAAATGTGCGGATATTTGTGCGACTTTTGGTCACGTTCTGGTAAATGAAAAATATTAACAGGTTGATTAAAGTATGATGTGGGCGTAATGTAAGATTCATGCAAGGAGTTAAACACAGGAGAATAGAAAAGACTATATGCTATTAAATGTATCTAAAGTATTTGGGTCTGTTTTCTGTTGCAAGTAGATTAATTCAGTAGTTTTAATATTAATTAAAGTTTTAATATAAATGGGTAACATATTACTGTGTAATATTATTTATGCTGTGATGGCTCTCATTTAAATATGCAGGTTATGATTAGATTAAATTAGATTTGTTTATTGTCATTGTATAAAGTAAAAAACAGAGACAACAAAATTATACTTGAAAATCTAACCAATCCCATACACAGATAGCACTATAATGGTAAGACTGATAGATAACAAAAATTCAAGTGACTTGTACAAAATATTTCTATACCACAGAAATAAACACAATGCAAGTGTAATAAAGTGCAAAAAAAAAAAAATCAGTTCCATTCAAAGGAATATATATATATGTGTAAAAAATACAATATAAAAGTTGCTCATCTTGCTCACACGTGTGTATATTTGCGTTATATATATAATGTGAATTGTGTGTGTTATATAAATCACATGTGTATATTATGTGTGTTATGTGTATAAAAGGTAATGTGAAAAAGGACCATTAACAGGATAATCAATTAGATTTAAGTTAAAACCATTCATTTAGCACTTTCTTCGTTATAAATAAAAAATCCAATCATAAAAGATAAGATACGATGGTATTGAAGCAGAGTGTTTGAGGAAGGTGGAGCTCTAAGAGGACAAAGACTGTTCTTAAAAATTATCAGAGGCCACCCAGAGACACTTGTGTTGTTCTCATGTCATGCTTGACTGTGGAGAATGTACAGAGCAAGAAACTGTCGGAAATATTGGGGGGGTGCTAGCTATGCAGGTTGAGAAATAAAGATGCAGTGTTGTTTGGGGTAGATAGGGGGCTGGTTGGGTCTTTGTGCAGATACACCAGTAGTTTGAGGATGCTGGGAGGTAGACATAGAGTATTGGAGAGGCCGTACCTATGTGCAGTGACAAATTGTGCCCTTTTTTTTTTTTTTTTTTATAATTTTTTTTTAAATAAAAAACGTTAACCTACCACTGCCTGCACTGGTATCATGTGAGTGTGACATGACTACAGGGGTTAGTGTTTCTGTTTTACCCATTGGTGTTTATGTGTGTGTATGGTGTGTGTGTGTGTATGTATGTGACTGTGTGTGTATTTATGCATGTATGTGTGTTTGTGTATGTTTGTGGAACCAGCAAATTACAGGCCTTGTTACTACAGCATGGGGGGGCAGGGTGTAAACAGTGTCACTATACAGTACCACTATATATAGTATGGGGGGGTGGACCATGTCACTGACTACTGTGGTCACTTTATAAAGTACTGGGCAGGTAGGGTCAGGCCGACCATCTCACCGGCAGATTACAGACTGTGTAACTAATTTACTATATACAGTACTGGGGGGTTAAATAGTTAAATAGTGTCACTATATATATATATATATATATATATATATATATACAGTAATAGGGGGTCAGACCATCTCAGAGACTGTGGGCACAGGGTACCTCCTTTTGCAGACATGTAATCTGATTCACGTTTTTTCTGTGTAATGTAAAAAAATAATAAAAAATGATATGTATTAAATTCACCCTTTTTTGGAGGGGGATGGGCAGTGGGGGGGCCCCTTCTTAGATTCTTGCACCTGGGCCCTGTGGTTTCTAGTTACGCCTCTGGGGGAGGGGGTTTGGCCATTGGAAAAATAAGTGTTGATCTGTTTGGAAAGTGTAGTCACTAGGCCTGTGTATTAGATTAGTGCAACACCACACACAAGTCTCATGAAAATAAATTGTTCTATATCCTTTTTTAGCCAGGGCTGCCCTCTGTGATAGTTACTGTGCGCTCCTCTGCGCTAGTTACTGTCTACCCCTCGGCGCTAGTTACCATGCGCTCCTCTGCGCTAGTTACTGTGTGCCCCTAGATAAAGCAGAACTGATAATGCGCACTTTGGGGTCTTCTTGTAGGTCGGCAAACAAGAGCCCTAGAACTTGCCCTGTGCAACTGGACATTTGTTGTAAATATTATTATTTGTGTATTTAACAGACAAAATGTATATGCAGCCCATAAAGATCCTAAATACTGACCTGTGGCCCCTGTGAGTTAGGGCCCATCACTGCCCTGTGCTACTCCTGGCAAATCTGACCATAATGCAGCTAACCATTCTCATACATTCATATCTACACATATATTTATTTATAATGTAACACTTTAGCTGTTGTCTTGTTTACAAATGAATAAACTACACCTGTGTGATGACACGTGAGCTGCACATTATACACATCAGTGACGTGCACTGAGGTCAGAGGCTGGTGAGGCACTTGCGATGATACACCAGAGAAACCTTTATGAACCCGATAGTTAGCTTAAATTTACTGTGAAATTGTCAGGTTGCACAAAGAAAATCCCACTATTTTATCTTTGAATATTTTTTCCCCTCCTATATGCCTAATGGGTTTCTACTACTCAAAACAAAAAAAAAGACTCTTTTGCCCCCTTGGTGAATTAGATCAGACTTGCTGTAACCAGTAAGTCTGGTTACAGCAAGTCATGGAAGTGTCTATTCCAGTCAGTCAGACTTTTTTTTGGCTAATCTGTCTCCTCCTAACCTCTGTTGGAACATCTGTTTACTTTTTATATACAGTATAATTTAGCCATATGCCTTTCTTGTCACATTCTTGAAATTACCCCCCCCCCCAAAGATTTTAAAATACAGGGTATATATAGTACAGTGACTGAGCTCAATCTTGTCCTTAAACCTGAACAAATAAACTTCTATTTGTTACACCATACATGTGGTTATTTGATTATTATTATTATTATTATTAAACATAAAATCTTTGCATTTTGAAGTTGCATGATAAATTGTAGGTTGCCAATGTAAATTAGCCTGACTAGGGGAATAATTTAGATCTTTCTTATCACTCTTTGGTACACTCCCTGGGCAGGTGCAAACAATCTGTATTCTGTAAATATTTGATTATCCTGATAACACAGCAAACCCAAATGTAAATCCCCTTGTTATCAAATTATTCCTTTACATAATATTGTGTTGCTACCTTCACAGTTAACATAAAGGATATTTCTGTTTTTATCCCCCACTGCCAGTGTCTAAATGAAATAAAAAGCAAGTGAGTGGTGCTTGTGCGCATGCTCTCCTCATGAGCAATATGAGCAATTTTTGTCACTGAAATAGCTGCACAAAAATTAATACATTCATGATGTTATAATTTACTTGTATAAGTAAAAAATGAGGAGCTGCAGACACACAAGAGGCTGGAATTTAACCTAACACATAACATGAATTAACTATCTGCAGAGTGGATAGGGTTAAACTTACAGAGCAGTGAATATAAATTCCAGCTGCCATTGTGTCTGCAGCTCCTAATTTATTAGGTATACAACCTTTGTAGCAGGTTTAAAAAAAACTTCTGTAGTGCTAAGCTGGGAAGGAGGAGAAGGAGGAATGGCAAATACTTATAGCTGAACTTTGTCCATACCTCCTGTAGCTTTATCCTGCACGAAAAAAATAAAAATAAATCAGGAGCTATTGCACGTTAGATACTGGTTAAGTGTATTATGCTAAAAAAAAAAAAAATTGGAATAATTATTTGTCAATCCACCTCCCAGCCTAGCACTACGGAAGATTGTTAAACTTGCAACACGGGTTGTATAAGTAATAAATTATGGAGTAGAGGACACAACAGCAGCTGGAATTTATACTCACTGCTCTGCAAGTTTAACCCTATACACTCTGCACATAGTTAATTCATGTTATGTGCAGAGTGTATAGAGTTAAACTTACAGAGCAGTGAGTATAAATTCCAGCTGCCGATGGAGACTTGTCTTCAATCTTCATTACCTGAGCTTGAGGTGGTGATGGTCCGGTCACCGGTCAGACAAACTCCTGACACAGTCACACGTGGGTGGCTCCCCGGCTCGCTCCTCCACACACAGCTGCTGTGCTGACAGGCCCTCCGGCTCCTCCTGGCTACTCTCACTCTGTCACTCACTAAAGTACAGGGCCAAGCAGATCCTGACGACAGCTGACTGAGTCTGACCTGTCACCTGACTCCTGAGACACACCGAGGTGACTTGAGCTGATGTCAAGTGAGTCGTGACAGAGAGATGACTGGATGCCTGGATGGGCAATGGGCACTGGGGCCGGGCAGTCACTGACACTGACAGTCACAGCTGAGAGAAGAGTAGAGCTCAGTGAGTCACTCTGATGATCTGACCGACCGGAACTTCAACCGTTGACGAACAGACAGACTTGAGTTGACGGCCGCACGTGACAAGACGCTCTCAATTCGATTCCCCACCTCACAATTTCCCGCCCGGCACTGCTAGTCAGCCCAGCCCAGAGACTCAGACATGCTCATGTCTGATTGGCTGAGGGGCCGGCAGGGCTCCCGAGGCTTGAAGAGACAAGCCTCCGGTGGGAGCAGTATGGGCCGCAAGACAGACTGCAATTAGCTCTTATTCACCACTTGGTGGCAGTCTCTAGCGGCCCATACAAAACAATACATTCATAATGCGCAATGGAAGGGTAGCTGGCCTCTACTTTCTTGCGCAATATGAATGTATTAGTACTTAATATTAAGTTTTTGTTTTTTTTTAACAATAAAAGTCAATACACTACTACTGAATTTGGTGGAGGGGTGGGGGGGGGGTCACCTTTTGATTAAATAAAAAAAAATTGGGAAAAAAAATATTTATTTTTAATTTTTATTATTATTATTAAAAAAGCTGTAATACCCACATTGGCCAAGGGAGGCACTGCCTCACCTGCCTCCTATGAGTGCACGTCACTGATACACATTACATGATACTCAGTGTCTAATACTGATTTATATAACGTTTTATCTTATTCCCCTGCCCTGTGTGTAGCTACTGTAAATGACTAACTCATAAACATAACTTGTGCTACAGTTGTGCTTCAGTGTGTATTAACCCTTCACTGGCACAGAGCAGCACAGTGTGTATTAACCCTTCACTAGCACAGAGAGCTGCACAGTGTGTATTAACCCTTCACTAGCACAGAGAGCAGCACAGTGTGTATTAACCCTGCACTGGCACAGAGAGCAGCACAGTGTGTATTAACCCTTCACTGGCACAGAGAGCAGCACAGTGTGTATTAACCCTTCACTGGCACAGAGAGCAGCACAGTGTGTATTAACCCTTCACTGGCACAGAGAGCAGCACAGTGTGTATTAATCCTTCACTAGCACAGAGAGCAGCACAGTGTGTATTAACCCTTCACTAGCACTGAGAGCTGCACAGTGTGTATTAACCCTTCACTGGCAGAGAGCAGCACAGTGTGTATTAACCCTTCAATGGCACAGAGAGTAGCACATTGTGTATTAACCCTTCACTGGCAGAGAGCAGCACGGTGTGTATTAACCCTTCACAGCACAGTGTGTATTAACCCTTCACTGGCACAGAGAGCTGCACAGTGTGTATTAACCCTTCACTAGCACAGAGAGCAGCACAGTGTGTATTAACCCTTCCCTGGCACAGAGAGCAGCACAGTGTGTATTAACCATTCACTGGCACAGAGAGCAGCACAGTGCGTATTAACCCTTCACTGGCACAGAGAGCAGCACAGTGTGTATTAACCCTTCACTGGCACAGAGAGCAGCACAGTGCATATTAACCCTTCACTGGCACAGAGAGCAGCACTGTATGTATTAACCCTTCACTGGCAAAGAGAGCAGCACAGTGTGTATTAACCCTTCACTGGCACAGAGAGCAGCACAGTGTGTATTAACCCTTTACTAGCACAGAGAGCAGCACAGTATGTATTAATCGTTCACTGGCACAGAGAGCTGCACGGTGTGTATTAACCCTTCACTAGCACAGAGAGCAGCACAGTGTGTATTAACCCTTCCCTGGCACAGAGAGGAGCACAGTGTGTATTAACCATTCACTGGCACAGAGAGCAGCACAGTGTGTATTAACCCTTCACTGGCACAGAGAGCAGCACAGTGCATATTAACCCTTCACTGGCACAGAGAGCAGCACTGTATGTATTAACCCTTCACTGGCACAGAGAGCAGCACAGTGTGTATTAACCCTTCACTGGCACAAAGAGCAGCACAGTATGTATTAACCGTTCACTGGCACAGAGAGCTGCACAGTGTGTATTAAGCCTTCACTAGCACAGAGAGCTGCACAGTGTGTATTAACCCTTCACTAGCACTGAGAGCTGCACAGTGTGTATTAACCCTTCACAGCACAGTGTGTATGAACCCTTCACTGGCACAGAGAGCTGCAAAGTATATTAACCCTTCACTGGCACAGAGAGCTGCAGTGTGTATTAACCCTTCACTAGCACAGAGAGCAGCACAGTGTGTATTAACCCTTCCCTGGCACAGAGAGCAGCACAGTGTGTATTAACCATTCACTGGCACAGAGAGCAGCACAGTGTGTATTAACCCTTCACTGGCACAGAGAGCAGCACAGTGCATATTAACCCTTCACTGGCACAGAGAGCAGCACTGTATGTATTAACCCTTCACTGGTACAGAGAGCAGCACAGTGTGTATTAACCCTTCACTTGTCCAGAGCACAGCACAGTGTGTATTAACCATTCACTGGCACAGAGAGCAGCACAGTGTGTATTAACCCTTCACTGGCACAGAGAGCAGCACAGTGTGTATTAACCATTCACTGGCACAGAGAGCAGCACAGTGTGTATTAACCCTTCACTGGCACAGAGAGCAGCACAGTGCATATTAACCCTTCACTGGCACAGAGAGCAGCACTGTATGTATTAACCCTTCACTAGCACAGAGAGCAGCACAGTGTGTATTAACCATTCACTGGCACAGAGAGCTGTACAGTGTGTATTAACCCTTCAGTACCACCGATAGCAGCACTGTGTGTATTAACCCTTCACTAGCACAGAGAGCTGCACAGTATGTATTAACCCCTTCCCTAGGACAGAGAGCAGCACAGTGTGTATTAACTCCTTAACTAGCACAGAGAGTAACACACTCTGTATTAACCCTGCACTAGCACAAATAGCAGCACAGTGTGTATTAACCCTTCCCTATGACAGAGAGCAGCACAGTGTGTATTAACCCTTTCACTAGCACAGAGAGTACATTACTGTGTATTAATCCTTCACTAGCACAAATAGCAGCACAGTGTGTATTAACCCCTTCACTAGCACAAATAGCAGCACAGTGTGTATTAACCCTTCACTAGCACAGAGAGCAGCACAGTGTGTATTAACCCTTCACTAGCCCAGAGAGCAGTACAGTGTGTATTAACCCTTCACTAGCACAGAGAGATGCACAGTGTGCATTAACCCTTTACTAGCACAGAGAGCTGCACAGTGTATATTAACCCTTGACTAGCACAGAGAGCTGCACAGTGTATATTAAACCTTCTATGGCACAGAGAGCAGCACCGTGTTTATTAACCCCTTCACTAGCACAGAGAGTAACTCAATGCGTATTAATACTTCACTAGCACAAATAGCAGCACATTGTGTATTAACCCCTTCACTGGCACAGAGAGCTGCACAGTGTGTATTAATCCTTTACTAGCACATAGAGCAGCACAGTGTGTATTAACCCTTCACTAGCACAAATAGCAGCACAGTGTGTATTAACCCTTCACTAGCACAGAGAGCTGCACAGTGTGTATTAACCCTTCACTGGCACAGAGAGCTGCAAAGTATATTAACCCTTCACTGGCACAGAGAGCTGCACAGTGTGTATTAACCCTTCACTAGTACAGAGAGCAGCACAGTGTGTATTAACCCTTCCCTGGCACAGAGAGCAGCACAGTGTGTATTAACCCTTCACTGGCACAGAGAGCAGCAGTGTGTATTAACCCTTGACTGGCACAGAGAGCAGCACAGTGGCACAGAGAGCAGCACAGGGTGTATTAACCCTTTACTAGCACAGAGAGCAGCACAGTGTGTATTAACCCTTCACTAGCACAGAGAGCTGTACAGTGTGTATTAACCCTTCAGTACCCCAGATAGCAGCACCGTGTGTATTAACCCTTCACTAGCACAAAGAGCTGCACAGTATGTATTAACCCCTTCCCTAGGACAGAGAGCAGCACAGTGTGTATTAACCCTTTCACTAGCACAGAGAGTAACACACTCTGTATTAACCCTTCACTAGCACAAATAGCAGCACAGTGTGTATTAACCCTTCCCTATAACCATTCACTGGCACAGAGAGCAGCACAGTGTGTATTAACCCTTCACTGGCACAGAGAGCAGCACAGTGCATATTAACCCTTCACTGGAATAGAGAGCAGCACAGTGTGTATTAACCCTTCACTGGCACAGAGAGCAGCAGTGTGTATTAACCCTTCACTGGCACAGAGAGCAGCACAGTGTGTATTAACCCTTCACTGGCACAGAGAGCAGCACAGGGTGTATTAACCCTTTACTAGCACAGAGAGCAGCACAGTGTGTATTAACCCTTTCACTAGCACAGAGAGTACATTACTGTGTATTAATCCTTCACTATATGGCACAGAGAGTACATTACTGTGTATTAATCCTTCACTATATGGCCTCTTATAGACCGATTTCGGTACTAAATATAGATTATAAGATACTAACTTCTATCTTAGCTACCAGACTAATGAAATGTCTTGATAAAATTGTACATCTAGACCAAACGGGATTCTTGGTTTCTAGAAATTCATCGAAAAACATTCTGAAAATTATTACCCTTATAGATTATATTCGGAATTTAAATAAAGATATTAGTAAACAATTTAAGCATGATATTGCGCTCTTAACATTGGATGCTGTTAAGGCATTCGACTCCATAGAATGGGATTATTTATTTCAGACGTTGGAGAGATTTGGTTTTAAAAACCAATTCCTCCAATTTGTGCGTAACTTATATCAATCTCCTATCTCCTATCTTCTGATTAATGAAACTCTTACTTCCGGTATAAGATTGCAAAAAGGTACTAGGCAAGGATGTCCCCTCTCTCCCCTACTTTTTAATTTGGCACTTGAACCTCTTGCGATCTGGCTAAGGGAAGTGATGGAAGCGGTCAATCTTGGTAAAATCTCTCTGAAAACCCTATTGTATGCCGATGATTTGTTAATCTTTTTATATAATACATCCAACGCTATTCCTATAATCTTGGACTCTTTGAATCTTTTTAGCTCTTTTTCCGGTTATAAGGTGAATTTTCAGAAAAGTGAAGTGATGTGGATTTCTAAACACAATATTAGGACAACTAATATCCCGTTCAAAGAAGTTGAGATTCTAAGATATCTAGGGATTTTTCTGCACAGAAACCCAGATAAATGGTACGATCTTAATTTTAAGCCGCTATTACAGAAAATCGAATCTGATTTGAAGTTGTGGGTTGTTCTACCTTTATCACTGTCAGCCAAGGTTAACCTTATCAAGACAATTATTTTCCTTCCATTTCACTACTTTACAGTATTATGTTGTCTAAACAAAGCGACTCCTGGGGCCCGATCCGATATGCAGCGTCGCCTGCAAATGCCGGCGATGCTGAATTTTGCGCTGGTTTGGTATCCTATATAAGGCGTAACCTAGAAGTTACGCTCGTATATTTCTGCCGTCGCCCGTAGTTTTTTGGGCCATAGGCAGGTATACCAAACCAGCACAGTTTGGTATCCAATATACAGCATAAGGACTTATGTGGCGAAAATAGATCTTACTCCATTTTCACCTTGCCACAAAAAGCAGCCGTAGTAAGCCTTACGCTGTCTATTGGAGCCCCGTAACTCCCTAAACTAGCTACAAAATAAACCTAACACCTAACGCATGCGCAATGTCTATCTACCTGTCACCCGCGATCTGCTAAATAAAATCTAACACCTAACGCATGCGCAATGTCTATCTACCTGTCAACCGCGATCCCCCGCCGCAATCCTTAATAAAATATTTAACCCCTAAACCGCCCCTCCCGGACCCCGCCGCCACCTACATTAACTACCCCCTAATGTGATCCCCCTACACCGTCGCCAACTATATTAAACTACCCCATAAAGTGAGCCCCTACCCCGCCGCCATCTACCTTACCTACCCCATAAAGTGAGCCCCTAGCCCGCCGCCATCTATTTTAAAATTATTAACCCTTAATTTAATCCCCCTACCCCGCCGCCACCTATATTAAATTATATTAGGGTTAATATAGTTATTATATTATATATATTAACTATATATATTAACTATATTAACCCAAATTATATTAGGGTTAATATAGTTAATATAGTTATTATATTATATATATTAACTATATTAACCCTAATTATATTAGGGTTAATATAGTTAATATCGTTATTATATTATATATATATTAAGTATAATAACCCTATCTAACTAACATCCCTAACTAAACTCTTATTAAAATAAATCTAATATTAATATTATTAATGAAAATATTCCTATTTAAATCTAAATAATTACCTATAAAATAAACCCTAAGATAGCTACAATGTAATTAATAATTACATTGTAGGTATTTTAGGGTTTATATTTATTTTACAGGTAACTTGGTATTTATTTTAACTAGGTACAATAGCTATTAAATAGTTAATAACTATTTAATAGCTACCTAGTTAAAATAATTACCAATTTACCTGTAAAATAAATCCTAACCTAAGTTACAAATACACCTACACTATCAATAAATTAAATAAACTACAAATATCTAAACTAAAATACAATTAAATAAACTAAACTAAATTACAAAAAACCCCCCCACTAAATTACAAAAAATAAAAAAAAGATTACAAGATTTTTAAGCTAATTCAGCCAATCGGATTGAACTTGAATCTGATTGGCTGATTCAATTAACCAATCAGATTTTTCTACCTTAATTCCGATTGGCTGATAGAATCCTATCAGCCAATCGGAATTCGACGGACACCATCTTGGATGATGTCATTTAAAGGAACCTTATTCGTCGGGAACTCGTCGTGCCGGATGAATGCTCTGCCGTGGAGGAGTGAAGAAAGAAGATTGAAGATGCCGCTTTGCTTGAAGACATTGCCGATGGAAGAAGACTTCACTGCTGCTGGATTGATGACATCGCCCGGATCGGATGAAGAGTTCGGCCCGGCTGGGTGAAGATAAGGTAGGGAGATCTTCAGGGGGGTAGTATTAGGTTTATTTAAGGGGGGTTTGGGTTAGATTAGGGGTATGTGGGTGGTGGGTTGTAATGTTGGGGGGTGGTATTGTGTTTTTTTTTCAGGCAAAAGAGCAGTTTTCTTTGGGGCATGCCCCGCAAAAGGCCCTTTTAAGGGCTGGTAAGGTAAAAGCTAACTTTTTAAATTTAGAATAGGGTAGGGAATTTTTTTTATTTTGGGGGGCTTTATTATTTTATTAGGGGGCTTAGAATAGGTGTAATTAGCTTAAAAATCTTGTAATCTTTTTTTTATTTTTTTGTAATTTAGTGGGGTTTTTTTTGTAATTTAGTTTAGTTTATTTAATTGTATTTTAGTTTAGATATTTGTAGTTTATTTAATTTATTGATAGTGTAGGTGTATTTGTAACTTATTTTACAGGTAAATTGGTAATTATTTTAACTAGGTAGCTATTAAATAGTTATTAACTATTTAATAGCTATTGTACCTAGTTAAAATAAATACCAAGTTACCTGTAAAATAAATATAAACCCTAAAATACCTACAATGTAATTATTAATTACATTGTAGCTATCTTAGGGTTTATTTTATAGGTAAGTATTTAGATTTAAATAGGAATATTTTCATTAATAATATTAATATTAGATTTATTTTAATAAGAGTTTAGTTAGGGATGTTAGAGTTAGATAGGGTTATTATACTTAATATATATATAATATAATAACGATATTAACTATATTAAGCCTAATATAATTAGGGTTAATATAGTTAATATATATAATAACTATATTAACTATATTAACCCTAATATAATTAGGGTTAATATAGGTGGCGCGGTGTAGGGGGATTAGATTAGGGGTTAATACATTTATTATAGGTGGCCGCGGTGTAGGGGGATTTAGATTGTAGGCAAAAGAGCAGTTTACTTTGTGACAAAGCCCCGCCAAAAGCCCTTTTAAGGGCTGGTAAAAGAGCAGTTTTCTTTGGGGCATGCCCCGCAAAAAGCCCTTTTAAGGGCTGGCAATAGAGCAGTTTACTTTGGGGTAATGCCACGCAAAAAGCCCTTTTCAGGGCTATTTGTAGGGTTAGACTTAGGTTTAGTGGTAGGGATAGTTTAGTATTTTAGGGGTTAAATAATTTAATATAGCTGGCGGCGGGGTAGAGGATTAGATTAGGGGTTAAATAATTGAATATAGGTGGCGGCAGTGTAGGGGTTTTAAATTAGGGGTTAATAATTTTAAAATAGATGGCGGCGGGGTAGGGGCTCACATTAGGGGGTTATAGATTTAATATAGCTGACGGCGGGGTCCGAGAGCGGCGGTTTAGGGGTTAATAACTTTATTAGGTTGCGGCAGGGTCCGTGAGCGGCGGTTTAGGGGTTAATAACTTTATTAGGTGGCGGCGGGGTCCGGGAGCGGCGGTTTAGGGGTTAATAACTTTATTATGTGGCGGGGGGGTCCGGGAGCGGCGGTTTAGGGGTTAATAACTTTTTTTATTGTTAGGATAGTGAGGGGGGATAGCGGATAGAGGGTTAGACGTGTCGGGCTATGTTTAGGAGGCGTGTTAGACAGTGCGGGTGATTTCATACTTTAGTCAGGTTTTGTAGGCGCCGGCAGTTTCTAAAGTGCCGTAAGTCACTGGCGACTCCAGAAATTTGTACTTACGCAGATTTCTGGACATCGCTGGTTTATCCAACTTACGGCACTTTAGCATCTGACGGCGCCGTATATAGGATAACTCGAGTTGCGAGCTGAAACTGCGGGCGGCGGGGGTTCCCTCGCTTGCGCCGCAAACTACGCTGCATATCGGATCGCGCCCCTGGTTGGAAAACCTTAATTTGAAATGGAGTGTAGTGACTCTGGGAATTGATCGAGATAAAATAAGAGCTAGCTTTAATTTAATCAATAAACTTCAAATACCAATAAGCTGGAAAGAGAGTCATATGAAGATAATCCATAATTTTTATTACACACCTCAGAGATTGGCCGAAATATACCTTAATCAAAGCTTCCCCTGTCCACGATGTTGCTATATCAATGCTGACAGCTTACATATGTTTGTATTTTGTCCTAGAGTGTATCAGTTCTGGAAAAAGGTAGCTTTTTGGTTTAATACTTTGTATGGAACTAATATCTGTTTTGATCCAGACACTATTTTCTTTTTTGATCAGTCTACTTGGGTGTCTTCTCCATATAGAAAAAGTGTAAATGTAATCATCCTCCTTGTCAGATATCTTATATTAAAGAACTGGAAAGCTAAATAGATGCTGGGCTTCTCAGTATTTGTGAAAGGAATCCAAATGCATATAATTTTTTAATCTTTCCATCTGAGAGAAGCTAGTGAAAGAGAAGTTAGGAAGTTTTTAGTAAGATGGTTACCGATTATTAAGTCATATCCAGAAGGAGCCCAAAAAAGGATCTTATATCCATTTTTTAGTTCAGATAGCTTTAGTGATCTGGTTCTTCAGGGTCATTTCCCGGCGGAATGGATTAGGGGTTATAGAGACTCATAACACTATAGCTCGGAATTGAAACAACTAGGATATATCCCGATATTTTGACATGCTGCTGAATATTTGTCTGTCCCCAGTTTTTTATGTTAAGAAAAAATATGCCAGAAGTGTAAAAAGCAGATTTTGCAATGTTTATTTTTGATTTACTAAATCCAAAGAAAGTGGAAAAGAGTTATCTGTTTGGTAGATGTTACGGTCTATGCAGATTACGTCAGACGATTTTGTGTTTTCCTGTTGCGTTGTTTAATTGTATCCACTGAAAATGTGGCCCTGTGAGGTCTGCAATTTTGTTTTCTTTTTTTCTGTAATATGTATATTTTTTACACTGATGGCATGTATAAATAAATATTTTTTAAAAAAATCCTTTACTAGCTCAAATAGCAGCACAGTGTGTATTAACCCTTCACTAGCACAGAGAGCAGCACAGTGTGTATTAACCCTTCACTAGCACAAATAGCAGCAGTGTGTATTAACCCTTCACTAGCACAGAGAGCAGCACAGTGTGTATTAACCCTTCACTAGCACAGAGAGCAGCACAGTGTGTATTAACCCTTCACTAGCACAGAGAGCTGCACAGTGTGTATTAACCCTTCACTAGCACAGAGAGCTGCACAGTGTGTTTAACCCTTCACTAGCTCTGAGAGTTGCACAGTGTGTATTAACCCTTTACTAGCACAGAGAGCTGCACAGTGTGTATTAACCCTTCACTAGCACAGAGAGCTGCACAGTGTGTATTAACCCTTTACTAGCACAGAGAGCTGCACAGTGTGTATTAATCCTTCATTAGCACAGAGAGCAGCACAGTGTGTATTAACCATTCACTAGCACAGAGAGCAGCACAGTCTGTATAAACCCTTCACTAGCACAGAGAGCAGCACAGTGTGTATTAACCCTTCACTAGCACAGAGAGCAGCACAGTGTGTATTAATCCTTCACTAGCACAGAGAGCAGAACAGTGTGTATTAACCCTTCACTAGCACAGAGAGCAGCACAGTGTGTATTAACCCTTCACTAGCACAGAGAGCAGCACAGTGTATTAACCCTTCACTAGCACAGAGAGCAGAACAGTGTGTATTAACCCTTCACTAGCACAGAGAGCAGCACAGTGTGTATTAACCCTTCACTAGCACAGAGAGCTGCACAGTTTGTATTAACCCTTCACTAGCACAGAGAGCAGCACAGTGTGTATTAACCCTTTACTAGCACAGAGAGCAGCACGGTGTGTATTAACCCCTCACTAGCACAGAGAGCAGCACAGTGTGTATTAACCCTTCCCTAGCACAGAGAGCAGCACAGTGTGTATTAACCCTTCACTAGCACAGAGAGCAGCACAGTGTGTATTAATCCTTCACTAGCACAGAGAGCAGAACAGTGTGTATTAACCCTTCACTAGCACAGAGAGCAGCACAGTGTGTATTAACCCTTCACTAGCACAGAGAGCAGCACAGTGTATTAACCCTTCACTAGCACAGAGAGCAGAACAGTGTGTATTAACCCTTCACTAGCACAGAGAGCAGCACAGTGTGTATTAACCCTTCACTAGCACAGAGAGCAGCACAGTGTGTATTAACCCTTCACTAGCACAGAGAGAAGCACAGTGTGTATTAACCCTTAACTAGCACAGAGAGCAGCACTGTGTGTATTAACCCCTTCACTAGCACAAATAGCAGCACAGTGTGTATTAACCCTTCACTAGCACAGAGAGCAGCACAGTGTGTATTAACCCTTCACTAGCACAGAGAGCAACACTGTGTGTATTAACCCCTTCACTAGCACAAATAGCAGCACAGTGTGTATTAACCCTTCACTAGCACAGAGAGCAGTACAGTGTGTATTAACCCTTCACTAGCCCAGAGAGCAGCAGTGTGTATTAACCATTCACTAGCCCAGAGAGCAGTACAGTGTGTATTAACCCTTCACTAGCCCAGAGAGCAGTACAGTGTGTATTAACCCTTCACTAGCACAGAAAGAACTACAATGTGTATTAATCCCATTTACTAGCACAGAGAGCAGTACAGTGTGTATTAACCCATCACTAGCACAGAGAGCAGCACCGTGTGCATTAACCCTTCACTAGCACAGAGAGCTGCACAGTGTATATTAACCCTTCACTAGCACAGAGAGCTGCACAGTGTTTATTAACCCCTTCACTAGCACAGAGAGTAACTCAATGTGTATTAATACTTAACTAGCACAAATAGCAGCACATGGTGTATTAACCCCTTCACTGGCACAGAGAGCTGCACAGTGTGCATTGACCCTTCACTAGCACAGAGAGCAGCACAGTGTGTATTAACCTTTCACTAGCACAGAGAGCAGCACAGTGTGTATTAACCCTTCACTAGCACAGAGAGCTGCACAGTGTGTATTAATCCTTTACTAGCACAGAGAGCAGCACAGTGTTTATTAGCCCTTCACTAGCACAGAGAGCAGCACAGTGTGAATTAACCCTTCACTAGCACAAATAGCAGCACAGTGTGTATTAACCCTTCACTAGCACAGAGAGCTGCACAGTGTGTATTAACCCTTCACTAGCACAAATAGCAGCACAGTGTGCATTAGCCCTTCACTAGCACAGAGAGCAGCACAGTGTGTATTAATCCTTTACTAGCACAGAGAGCAGCACAGTGTGTATTAACCCTTCACTAGCACAAATAGCAGCACAGTGTGTATTAACCCTTCACTAGCACAGAGAGCTGCACAGTGTGTATTAACCCTTCACTAGCACAAATAGCAGCACAGTGTGCATTAGCCCTTCACTAGCACAGAGAGCAGCACAGTGTGTATTAACCCTTCACTAACACAAAGAGCTGCACAGTGTGTATTAACCCTTCACTAGAACAGAGAGCAGCACAGTGTGTATTAACCCTTCACTAGAACAGAGAGCAGCACAGTGTGCATTAGCCCTTTACTAGCACAGAGAGCAGCACAGTGTGTATTAGCCCTTTACTAGCACAGAGAGCAGCACAGTGTGTATTAACCATTCACTAGCACAGAGAGCTGAACAGTGTGTATTAACCCTTCACTAGCACAGAGAGCAGCACAGTGTATTAACCCTTCACTAGAACAGAGAGCAGCACAGTGTGCATTAGCCCTTTACTAGCACAGAGAGCAGCACAGTGTGTATTAACCCTTCACTAGCACAGAGAGCAGCACAGTGTATTAACCCTTCACTAGCACAGAGAGCAGAACAGTGTGTATTAACCCTTCACTAGCACAGAGAGCAGCACAGTGTGTATTAACCCTTCACTAGCACAGAGAGCTGCACAGTTTGTATTAACCCTTCACTAGCACAGAGAGCAGCACAGTGTGTATTAACCCTTTACTAGCACAGAGAGCAGCACGGTGTGTATTAACCCCTCACTAGCACAGAGAGCAGCACAGTGTGTATTAACCCTTCCCTAGCACAGAGAGCAGCACAGTGTGTATTAACCCTTCACTAGCACAGAGAGCAGCACAGTGTGTATTAACCCTTCACTAGCACAGAGAGCAGCACAGTGTGTATTAACCCTTCACTAGCACAGAGAGAAGCACAGTGTGTATTAACCCTTAACTAGCACAGAGAGCAGCACTGTGTGTATTAACCCCTTCACTAGCACAAATAGCAGCACAGTGTGTATTAACCCTTCACTAGCACAGAGAGCAGCACAGTGTGTATTAACCCTTCACTAGCACAGAGAGCAACACTGTGTGTATTAACCCCTTCACTAGCACAAATAGCAGCACAGTGTGTATTAACCCTTCACTAGCACAGAGAGCAGTACAGTGTGTATTAACCCTTCACTAGCCCAGAGAGCAGCAGTGTGTATTAACCATTCACTAGCCCAGAGAGCAGTACAGTGTGTATTAACCCTTCACTAGCCCAGAGAGCAGTACAGTGTGTATTAACCCTTCACTAGCACAGAAAGAACTACAATGTGTATTAATCCCATTTACTAGCACAGAGAGCAGTACAGTGTGTATTAACCCATCACTAGCACAGAGAGCAGCACCGTGTGCATTAACCCTTCACTAGCACAGAGAGCTGCACAGTGTATATTAACCCTTCACTAGCACAGAGAGCTGCACAGTGTTTATTAACCCCTTCACTAGCACAGAGAGTAACTCAATGTGTATTAATACTTAACTAGCACAAATAGCAGCACATGGTGTATTAACCCCTTCACTGGCACAGAGAGCTGCACAGTGTGCATTGACCCTTCACTAGCACAGAGAGCAGCACAGTGTGTATTAACCTTTCACTAGCACAGAGAGCAGCACAGTGTGTATTAACCCTTCACTAGCACAGAGAGCTGCACAGTGTGTATTAATCCTTTACTAGCACAGAGAGCAGCACAGTGTTTATTAGCCCTTCACTAGCACAGAGAGCAGCACAGTGTGAATTAACCCTTCACTAGCACAAATAGCAGCACAGTGTGTATTAACCCTTCACTAGCACAGAGAGCTGCACAGTGTGTATTAACCCTTCACTAGCACAAATAGCAGCACAGTGTGCATTAGCCCTTCACTAGCACAGAGAGCAGCACAGTGTGTATTAATCCTTTACTAGCACAGAGAGCAGCACAGTGTGTATTAACCCTTCACTAGCACAAATAGCAGCACAGTGTGTATTAACCCTTCACTAGCACAGAGAGCTGCACAGTGTGTATTAACCCTTCACTAGCACAAATAGCAGCACAGTGTGCATTAGCCCTTCACTAGCACAGAGAGCAGCACAGTGTGTATTAACCCTTCACTAACACAAAGAGCTGCACAGTGTGTATTAACCCTTCACTAGAACAGAGAGCAGCACAGTGTGTATTAACCCTTCACTAGAACAGAGAGCAGCACAGTGTGCATTAGCCCTTTACTAGCACAGAGAGCAGCACAGTGTGTATTAGCCCTTTACTAGCACAGAGAGCAGCACAGTGTGTATTAACCATTCACTAGCACAGAGAGCTGAACAGTGTGTATTAACCCTTCACTAGCACAGAGAGCTGCACAGTGTGTATTAACCCTTCACTAGCACACAGAGCTGCACAGTGTGTATTAACCCTTCACTAGCACAGAGAGCAGCACAGTGTGTATTAACCCTTCACTAGCACAGAGAGCAGCACAGTGTTTTAACCCTTCACTAGCACAGAGAGCTGCACAGTGTGTATTAACCCTTCACTAGCACAGAGAGCAGCACAGTGTGTATTAGCCCTTTACTAGCACAGAGAGCAGCACAGTGTGTATTAACCCTTCACTAGAACAGAGAGCAGCACAGTGTGCATTAGCCCTTTAGTTGCATAAAAAAGAATAGGACTTAGTACTCCATTGCCTTGCCTGGCACAAGCAGATGTGTAATATGAATTAAAAGAACAACATTTATAACAATTATAAACTTTTTAAGAAGACCAGAAAGTGACTAAAACTTTTTATCACAAAATACACACAGCCTCAAGCAACAGCTGCACAGGAAGTAAATGGGACTGGGAGGGGAACAAAACACAGTTCAATACTGATTCAATGTCTGATTAGCAGCAGCCAATCAGACAAAAGAACAAAATGCAAACATTTTAAAGACAAATCGGATGCTTTTTAACATGGTTAAATGCTGCAAATTCATAAAGTTAGTAACTGATCACATTGTCAGTCATATCCTCTACTAGTGCATTACAGCTACACTATATACATAAAGCTACACTATATACATAAAGCTACACTATATACATTACAGCTACACTATATACATAAAGCTGCACTATATACATAAAGCTACACTATATACATAAAGCTACACTATATACATAAAGCTACACTATATACATAAAGCTACACAATATATATTAGCACTTTCACTAGCACTGAGCACATTGTCACTGTCATATCCTCTACTAGTGCATTACAGCTACACTATGACCTAGATTTGGAGTTTGGCGGTAGCCGTGAAAACCAGCGTTAGAGGCTCCTAACGCTGGTTTTAGGCTACCGCCGGTATTTAGAGTCACTCAAAATAGGGTCTAACGCTCACTTTTCAGCCGCGACTTTTCCATACCGCAGATCCCCTTACGTCAATTGCGTATCCGATCTTTTCAATGGGATCTTCCTAACTCCAGTATTTAGAGTCGTTTCTGAAGTGAGCGTTAGACATCTAACGACAAAACTCCAGCCGAAGGAAAAAATTCAGTAGTTAAGAGCTTTCTGGGCTAACGCCGGTTTATAAAGCTCTTAACTACTGTACTCTAAAGTACACTAACACCCATAAACTACCTATGTACCCCTAAACCGAGGTCCCCCCACATCGCCGCCACTCGATTAAATTTTTTTAACCCCTAATCTGCCGACCGCCACCTACGTTATCCTTATGTACCCCTAATCTGCTGCCCCTAACACCGCCGACCCCTGTATTATATTTCTTAACCCCTAATCTGCCCCCCACAACGTCGCCGCCAGCTACCTACACTTATTAACCCCTAATCTGCCGTCCGCACGCCGCCGCCAGCTACATTATCCCTATGTACCCCTAATCTGCTGCCCCTAACACCGCCGACCCCTATATTATATTTATTAACCCCTAATCTGCCCCCCACAACGTCGCCTCCACCTGCCTACACTTATTAACCCCTAATCTGCCGAGCGGACCTGAGCGCTACTATAATAAAGTTATTAACCCCTAATCCGCCTCACTAACCCTATAATAAATAGTATTAACCCCTAATCTGCCCTCCCTAACATCGCCGACACCTAACTTCAATTATTAACCCCTAATCTGCCGACCGGAGCTCACCGCTATTCTAATAAATGGATTAACCCCTAAAGCTAAGTCTAACCCTAACACTAACACCCCCCTAAGTTAAATATAATTTTAATCTAACGAAATTAATTAACTCTTATTAAATAAATTATTCCTATTTAAAGCTAAATACTTACCTGTAAAATAAATCCTAATATAGCTACAATATAAATTATATTTATATTATAGCTATTTTAGGATTTATATTTATTTTACAGGTAACTTTGTATTTATTTTAACCAGGTACAATAGCTATTAAATAGTTAAGAACTATTTAATAGCTAAAATAGTTAAAATAATTACAAATTTACCTGTAAAAGAAATCCTAACCTAAGTTACAATTAAAACTAACACTATACTATCAATAAATTAATTAAATAAAATACCTACAATTACCTACAATTAACCTAACACTACACTATCAATAAATTAATTAAATACAATTCCTACAAATAAATACAATTAAATAAACTTGCTAAAGTACAAAAAATAAAAAAGAACTAAGTTACAAAAAATAAAAAAAATATCTACAAACATAAGAAAAATATTACAACAATTTTAAACTAATTACACCTACTCTAAGCCCCCTAATAAAACAACAAAGCCCCCCAAAATAAAAAATGCCCTACCCTATTCTAAATTACGAAAGTTAAAAGCTCTTTTACCTTACCAGCCATGAACAGGGCCCTTTGCGGGGCATGCCCCAAGAAGTTCAGCTCTTTTGCCTGTAAAAAAAAACCATACAATACCCCCCCCAACATTACAACCCACCACCCACATACCCCTAATCTAACCCAAACCCCCCTTAAATAAACCTAACACTAAGCCCCTGAAGATCATCCTACCTTGTCTTCACCTCACCAGGTATCACCGATCCGTCCTGGCTCCAAAATCTTCATCCAACCCAAGCGGGGGTTGGCGATCCATCATCCGGTGCCTGAAGAGGTCCAGAAGAGGCTCCAAAGTCTTCATCCTATCCGGGAAGAAGAGGCGATCCGGACCGGCAACCATCTTGATCCAAGCGGCATCTTCTATCTTCATCCGATGATGACGGGCTCCATCCTGAAGACCTCCACCGCGGACCCATCTTCTTCCGGCGACGTCCAACTGCAGAATGACGGTTCCTTTAAGGGACGTCATCCAAGATGGCGTCCCTCGAATTCCGATTGGCTGATAGGATTCTATCAGCCAATCGGAATTAAGGTAGGAATATTCTGATTGGCTGATGGAATCAGCCAATCAGAATCAAGTTCAATCCGATTGGCTGATCCAATCAGATTGAGCTTGCATTCTATTGGCTGATCGGAACAGCCAATAGAATGCGAGCTCAATCTGATTGGCTGATTGGATCAGCCAATCGGATTGAACTTGATTCTGATTGGCTGATTCCATCAGCCAATCAGAATATTCCTACCTTAATTCCGATTGGCTGATAGAATCCTATCAGCCAATCGGAATTCGAGGGACGCCATCGTGGATGACGTCCCTTAAAGGAACCGTCATTTGGCTAGTAGGCGTCGGGAGAAGAGGATGTTCCGCGTCGGAGGTCTGCAAGATGGATCCGGAAGAAAGAAGATTGAAGATGCCGTTGATAGAAGACTTCATCCGGATCATGGACCTCTTCAGCTCCCGCTTGGATGAAGACTTCATCCAGATCATGGACCTCTTCAGCTCCCGCTTGGATGAAGACTTCAGCCGGATCATGGACCTCTTCAGCCCCCCGCTTGGGCTTGGATCAGGACATCGGAGGAGCTCTTCAGGACGGATCGGTGAACTTGGCAGGGTGAAGATAAGGTAGGAAGATCTTCAGGGGCTTAGTGTTAGGTTTATTTAAGGGGGGTTTGGGTTAGATTAGGGGTATGTGGGTGGTGGGTGGTAATGTGGGGGGGGGGTATTGTATGTTTTTTTTTACAGGCAAAAGAGCTGAATTCTTTGGGGCATGCCCCGCAAAGGGCCCTGTTCAGGGCTGGTAAGGTAAAAGAGCTTTGAACTGTAGTAATTTGGAATAGGGTAGGGCATTTTTTTATTTTGGGGGGTCTTTGTTATTTTATTAGGGGGCTTAGAGTAGGTGTAATTAGTTTAAAATTGTTGTAATATTTTTCTTATGTTTGTAAATATTTTTTTATTTTTTGTAATTTAGTTATTTTTTATTTTTTGTACTTTAGCTAGTTTATTTAATTGTATTTATTTGTAGCAATTGTATTTAATTAATTTGTTGATAGTGTAGTGTTAGGTTAATTGTAGGTAGTTTAATTAATTTATTGATAATCTAGTGTTAGGTTTATTTGTAACTTAGGTTAGGATTTATTTTACAGGTAAATTTGTAATTATTTTAATTATTTTAGCTATTAAATAGTTCTTAACTATTTAATAGCTATTGTACCTGGTTAAAATAAATACAAAGTTACCTGTAAAATAAATATAAATCCTAAAATAGCTATAATATAATTATAATTTATATTGTAGCTATATTAGGATTTATTTTACAGGTAAGTATTTAGCTTTAAATAGGAATAATTTATTTAATAAGAGTTAATTAATTTCGTTAGATTTAAATTATATTTAACTTAGGGGGGTGTTAGTATTAGGGTTAGACTTAGCTTTAGGGGTTAATACATTTATTAGAATAGCGGCGAGATTCAGTCGGCAGATTAGGGGTTAATTATTGAAGTTAGGTGTCGGCGATGTTAGGGAGGGCAGATTAGGGGTTAATACTATTTATGATAGGGTTAGTGAGGCGGATTAGGGGTTAATAACTTTATTATAGTAGCGCTCAGGTCCGCTCGGCAGATTAGGGGTTAATAAGTGTAGGCAGGTGGAGGCGACGTTGTGGGGGGCAGATTAGGGGTTAATAAATATAATATAGGGGTCGGCGATGTTAGGGCAGCAGATTCGGGGTACATAGGGATAATGTAAGTAGCGGCGGTTTACGGAGCGGCAGATTAGGGGTTAATAATAATATGCAGGGGTCAGCGATAGCGGGGGCGGCAGATTAGGGGTTAATAAGTGTAAGGTTAGGGGTGTTTAGACTCGGGGTACATGTTAGAGTGTTAAGTGCAGACGTCGGAAGGGTTACCGCATAGCAAACAATGGGGCTGCGTTAGGAGCTGAACGCGGCTTTTTTGCAGGTGTTAGGTTTTTTTTCAGCTCAAACAGCCCCATTGTTTCCTATGGGAGAATCGTGCACGAGCACGTTTTTGAGGCTGGCCGCGTCCGTAAGCAACTCTGGTATCGAGAGTTGAAGCTGCGTTAAAAATGCTCTACGCTCCTTTTTTGGAGCCTAACGCAGCCTTTATGTGGACTCTCGATACCAGAGTTATTTTTATGGTGCGGCCAGTAAAACGCGGGCGTTAGTTTTTCGGCTCGTTACCGACAAAACTCCAAATCTAGCCGTATATACATAAAACTACACTATATACATAAAGCTACACTATATACATTACAGCTACACTATATACATAAAGCTTCACTATATACATAAAGCTACACTATTTACATTACAGCTACACTATATACATTACAGCTACACTATATACATTACAGCTACACTATTTACATAAAGCTACACTATATACATAAAGCTACACTATATACATAAAGCTACACTATATACATAAAGCTACACTATATACATTACAGCTACACTATATACATTACAGCTACACTATATACATAAAGCTACACTATATACATTACAGCTACACTATATACATTACAGCTACACTATATACATAAAGCTACACTATATACATAAAGCTACACAATATATATTAGCACTTTCACTAGCACTGAGAAGAGCTGCACTTTGTATTAACCTCTTTACCAGCAAAGAGAGCGGTGCAGCTTTTATTAACCCCTTCCCTAGAAGAGAGATCTACACAGTGTATTAACCCCTTCCCTAGAAGAGAGATCTACACAGTGTATTAACCCCTTCACTAAGACAATGAGCTGCACAGTGTGTATTAACCCCTTCATTAGCACTAGTAGCACAGAGAGCTGCGCAACTTGTATTAACCCCTTCATTAAGTGAGGTGCAAAGGGTGTTAAATTCTTAAAGGGATACTAAAGCCAAATTTTTTCTTTAATGAATCAGATAGAGCAGCAATGTTAAAGAGACAGTGTACACCCCACAATAATGTGTACATACCTGAGCTAACTCTTAAATCATTTCTCATGCACTTGGTCCATTCTTCTGCAGCAGGCTGTGTGATGAGAGTGGGAAGTGACGTCACCGGATGTGGGTGGGGCTTAGGTCCATTATTGTCTATGTCGCAGTTACTGACTGAGATCTATGGTACCAGATGTATACTTCCATGCTCTGCAATAAAATAGTGTTGTACCCTCTCTGCTGTGTCCTGCATCTCATGACATGGTGTCAGATATTCTTGCTTGCGCTTCTGTTTCCTGATTGATGACGATGTTGAAGTTTACCCCACCGGAGACTTTTGATTTTTCTCAGCCTGCAGCTTGGCCCACATGGCGTCAGCGGTTTCAGCACATCAGGATTGCTTCCAAGCTGGACAAGGAGTGGTGAAGTACAAGTTAATTCTCTTTTATACTCTATGGGGAAAGATGTGGAGCCAGTGTAGCAAGCCGAGTATCAATTTCTTGCTCAGAATACAGACTTCTAATCTTCTAATCTACTAACCTCTTTGACCTCAACTATAATCCGCTCCAAACAGAAATATCTTAGCTATTAGAAACCTGTCACGAGCACAAACAACTCTTTTGGCTTGGCTGCATCAGTGCGGTCAAAATGACAATCGTTCCTAAGTACCTATATCTCTTTCAAACCCATCCCCCTAGCATTTCCAGACAGATATCTCACAACACAACAACACATGATAAACTCTTTTATCTGGGCCCATAATAAACCGAGAGTCACCAAACATACTTTGTATTTAGACAAAGAAGACGAGAGACTGGGGGTTAAAATCTTACCAATTTTTACAGAGCAGTACATTTAAGCCGCATTGTAACATGGAACCACAATCCACAGTCCAAGTTATGGGTGAAAATTGAATCCCACTCATCCAATTTACAAATTTACAATACATTAGGGATATTAGCTGGATACCCAAGCAACATTGACCCCCCCTACTATACCAAAACAAATACATCAAACACACACTCAACGGGACAGGGCGCTCAGGGATACTACATGCGTCTCCAGCCCAATTTCACCTCTAATGACTTTGCTTTATAATCCCCTTTTCTTGGAAAAACAAATCTTGAGACTAACCAACAATAAGGGGCTACTTGCTAATTTGCCCATTTTCTTATTAGTTAAGGATGGCACCCTCAAAACCATGGTCACACTTAAGGAGGAAATAGGTCCCCCCCTTATTCAGTGGTTCTCATACCTTCAAACCAGACATGTCATCATGTCCAGCCCACATAGGACTTTGCTTCTTAGATCACTAGCTAAATTTGACCAATTAAATATCTCACCCGATATAAGCAGAGTGCACATTTCCATTATTTACAAAATATTGAGGGGTTCCTTTCCAGACAAAAGACCTACTTACCTTAAACAATGGGAATCAGAAATTCTGATGCAGTTTTCTGATAAAGTATGGAGGAATTTTTGTCTTTCTACATCCAAATCCTCTATTGCCCCTAACATACTAGAGCTGAACTTCAAGATACTTTTCCGATGGTACCTCATCCCACAAAAATTAAGATCAATATACCTGAACGTGTCACCTAAGTGCTGGAGGGACTGCGGCGAGATAGGCAGTATATCACACATATGGTTTACGTGCACGCAGATTAGCAATTTCTGGTCCCAGATAAGTACCCACATAGATACAACACTAGGTCTGACCGTATCCCTGTCCCCTTCCCTGATACTTCTAAATCACTACCATAAGTTGAGTTGCAAACTTCAATCTAAAACTTTTGCAATGTATGTTAAACTGTGCTAAACGTATTATTCCATGTTATTGGAAGAAACAGCAGGTGCCAACCTTTAGCCAATGGTGGCAAGAGATCTCCCATCTTGAAAGGATTCACCACAGCTACAATGGGAGAAAAGACTTTATTCTAGATGTAATATTCATCTGGGAGCAAACATGTCAACAATCCTCCTACAATGCTCCCATAATCTAATATTATGTGATATGTCAATTCTAATGTGTTGGATATTGTCGTCCCCCCATACCCCTTCCTTCCCTTATCTCCCTCCTCTTTTCTCCAATCCCTTTGATTTGTTCTGGACAGGGAGAACAGTGTAAACTCTCTTGAAATATCATGTAATATTTCTTTAAGTTTTTGTTATTAATGAAAAGCAATACAAATATTTAAAAAATAATAATAAAAAAAACAGAATTTATGCTTATCTGATAAATTACTTTCTCTTGCGGTGTATCCAGTCCACGGCTTCATCCTTTACTTGTGGGATATTCTCATTCCCTACAGGAAGTGGCAAAGAGAGCACACAGCAGAGCTGTCCAAATAGCTCCCCCTCTAGCTCCGCCCCCCAGTCATTCGACCGAAGGTTAGGAGAAAAAGGAGAAACCATAGGGTGCAGTGGTGACTGTAGTTTAAACAAAAAAATTATTTACCTGACTTAATTGCCAGGGCGGGCCGTGGACTGGATACACCGCAAGAGAAAGTAATTTATCAGGTAAGCATAAATTCTGTTTTCTCTTGCAAGGTGTATCCAGTCCACGGCTTCATCCTTTACTTGTGGGATACCAATACCAAAGCTTTAGGACACGGATGAAGGGAGGGAACAAGACAGGTACCTTAAACGGAAGGCACCACTGCTTGCAAAACCTTTCTCCCAAAAATAGCCTCCGAAGAAGCAAAAGTATCGAATTTATAAAATTTGGCAAAAGTATGCAGTGAGGACCAAGTCGCTGCCTTACAAATTTGTTCAACAGAAGCCTCATTCTTGAAAGCCCATGTGGAAGCCACAGCTCTGGTAGAATGAGCAGTAATTCGTTCAGGAGGCTGCTGGCCAGCAGTCTCGTAAGCCAACCTGATGATGCTTTTCAGCCAGAAGGAAAGAGAGGTAGCAGTCGCTTTCTGACCTCTCCTCTTACCAGAATAAATGACAAATAAGGATGATGTTTGTCTGAAGTCTTTAGTTGCTTGTAAATAGAATTTTAAAGCACGAACCACATCAAGATTGTGTAGCAGGCGTTCCTTCTTTGAAGATGGGTTAGGACACAGAGAAGGAACTATTATTTCCTGGTTAATATTCTTGTTAGAAACAACCTTAGGAAGAAAACCAGGTTTGGTACGCAAAACAACCTTATCTGCGTGAAACACCAGGTAAGGTGAATCACACTGTAAAGCAGACAATTCTGAAACTCTTCGAGCAGAAGATATAGCTACCAAAAACAGAACTTTCCAAGATAATAACTTAATATCTATGGAATGTAAAGGTTCAAACGGAACCCCTTGAAGAACTGAAAGAACTAGATTTAGACTCCATGGCGGAGCCACAGGTTTATAAACAGGCTTGATTCTGACTAGAGCCTGAGTAAAGGCTTGAACGTCTGGTACCTCTGCCAGACGCTTGTGTAAGAGAATAGACAGAGCAGATATCTGTCCCTTTAAGGAACTAGCTGACAATCCTTTCTCCAATCCTTCTTGGAGAAAAGACAATATTCTAGGAATCCTAATCTTACTCCATGAGTAACCCTTGGATTCACACCAACAAAGATATTTTCACCATATCTTATGGTAGATTTTCCTAGTGACAGGCTTTCTAGCCTGAATCAGAGTATCTATAACTGACTCAGAGAAACCACGCTTTGATAGAATTAAGCGTTCAATCTCCAAGCAGTCAGACGCAGAGAAACTAAATTTGGATGCTTGAATGGACCCTGTATTAGAAGATCCTGCCTCATTGGCAGTGTCCATGGTGGAACAGATGACATGTCCACTAGGTCTGCATACCAAGTCCTGCATGGCCACACAGGCGCTATCAGAATCACCGAAGCCCTCTCCTGCTTGATTCTGGCGACCAGACGAGGGAGAAGAGGAAACGGTGGAAAGACATAAGCCAGATTGAAGGACCAAGGCGCTGATAGAGCATCTATCAATACCGCCTTGGGGTCCCTGGACCTGGATCCGTAGAGAGGAAGATTGGTGTTCTGACGGGACGCCATCAGATCCAATTCTGGAGTGCCCCATAGCGGAGTCAGATGAGCAAAAACCTCCGGGTGGAGTTCCCACTCCCCCGGGTGAAAAGTCTGACGACTTAGAAAATCCGCTTCCCAGTCGTCCACTCCTGGGATGTGAATTGCTGAGAGATGGCAGGAGTGATCCTCTGCCCACCTGATTATTTTGGTGACTCCCTTCATCGCTAAGGAACTCTTCGTTCCCCCCTGATGATTGATGTAAGCTACAGTAGTGATGTTGTCCGACTGAAATCTGATGAATTTGGCCGCAGCTAGTTGAGGCCATGCCTGAAGCGCATTGAATATCGCTCTCAGTTCCAAAATGTTTATTGGGAGAAGAGATTCTTCCCAAGACCATAATCCCTGAGCTTTCAGGGAGTCCCAGACTGCACCCCAGCCTAACAGACTGGCATCGGTCGTTACAATGATCCATTCTGGTCTGCGGAAACATGTTCCCTGAGACAGATGATCCTGAGACAACCACCAGAGAAGAGAGTCTCTGGTCCCCTGGTCCAATTGTATCTGAGGAGACAAGTCTGCGTAATCCCCATTCCACTGAGCATGCACAGTTGCAGTGGTCCGAGATGTATTCGAGCAAAAGGGATTATGTCCATTGCCGCTACCATTAATCCGATTGCCTCCATGCACTGAGCTACAGATGGCTGAGGATTGGAATGAAGTACTCGGCAAGTAGTTAAAAGCTTTAACTTTCTGACCTCCATCAGAAATATCTTCATTTCTAACGAATCTATTAGTGTTCCCAGGAAGGGAACCCTTGTGAACGGGGACAGAGAACCCTTTTTGATGTTCACCTTCCACCCGTGAGACCTTAGAAAGGCCAGTACAATCTCCGTGTGAGCCTTGGCTCTGGGAAAAGACGACACCTGAATCAGGATGTCGTCTAGGTAAGGCGCTACTGCTATGCCCCGTGGTCTTAGCACCGCCAGAAGGGAACCTAGCACCTTTGTGAAAATTCTGGGAGCAGTGGCCAAACCGAAAGGAAGAGCCACAAACTGGTAATGCTTGTCCAGAAAAGCGAACCTGAGAAACTGGTGATGATCTTTGTGGATAGGGATATGTAGGTACGCATCCTTTAAATCCACGGTAGTCATATATTGACCTTCCTGGATCATTGGTAAGATTTTTCGAATGGTCTCCATCTTGAATGATGGGACTCTGAGGAATTTGTTTAGAATTTTTAGATCCAGGATTGGTCTGAAAGTTCCCTCTTTTTTGGGGACCAAAAACAGGTTTGAGTAAAAGCCCATTCCTTGTTCTGCAATTGGAACTGGACATATCACTCCCATCGTGAGTAGATCTTCTACACAGCGTAAGAACGCCTCTTTCTTTGTCTGGTCTGAAGACAGACGAGAAATCTGAAACCTTCCCCTTGGAGGGGAGTCCTTGAATTCTAGAAGATATCCCTGGGTAACAATCTCTACTGCCCAGGGATCGTGAACATCTCTTGCCCAAGCCTGAGCGAAGAGAGTCTGCCCCCTACCAGATCCGGTCCCGGATCGGGGGCTACCCCTTCATGCTGTCTTAGTAGCAGCTGCAGGCTTCTTGGCCTGTTTACCCTTGTTCCAGCCCTGTAAAGGCTTCCAGGTTGCCTTGGGCTGTGAAGTGCTACCCTCTTGCTTTGCAACTGTAGAGGCTGAAGCGGGACCGTTCCTGAAGTTACGAAAGGAACGAAAATTAGCTTTGTTTTTAGCCCTAAAGGGCCTATCCTGAGGGAGAGTATGGCCCTTTCCCCCGGTGATTTCTGAAATAATCTCTTTCAATTCTGGCCCGAAAAGGGTCTTGCCCTTGAAAGGGATATTTAGTCATTTGGATTTGGCGACACATCGGCCGACCATGACTTGAGCCAAAGTGCTCTGCGCGCCATAATGGCGAAACCTGAATTTTTTGCAGTTAACTTAGCCAATTGCAAAGCGGCATCTGTGATAAAAGAATTAGCCAGCTTTAGAGCTTTAATTCTATCCATGACTTCGTCATATGAGGTCTCCCTCTGGAGCGACTCCTCCAGCGCCTCAAACCAAAAAGCCGCTGCAGTAATTACAGGAATAATGCAGGCAATGGGTTGGAGAAGGAAACCTTGTTGAACAAAAATTTTCTTCAGTAAACCTTCTAACTTTTTATCCATAGGATCTTTAAAAGCACAACTGTCTTCAATTGGAATAGTTGTGCGCTTAGCCAGTGTAGAAACTGCCCCCTCTACCTTAGGGACCGTCTGCCACGAGTCCCGCCTGGGGTCAGTTATGGGGAACATTTTCTTAAAAATAGGGGGGGGAACAAAAGGGACCCCTGGTCTCTCCCACTCCCTAGAAACAATGTCCGCCACCCTTTTAGGGATTGGAAACGCATCAGTGTATACCGGGACTTCTAGGTATTTGTCCATCTTACACAATTTCTCTGGAACCACCATAGGGTCACAATCATCCAGAGTGGATAAAACCTCCCTAAGCAATACGCGGAGGTGTTCCAATTTAAATTTAAACGCTAGTGAATCTGATTCTGCCCGCTGAGAAACCTTTCCTGAGTCGGAAATTTCTCCCTCAGACATCAAATCCCTCACCCCCACTTCAGAGTGTTGTGAGGGTACATCAGATAAACCTCCCAAAGCTTCTGACTGCTCATAATCTGTTCTTAAAACAGAGCTATCACGCTTTGTAGGAAAAACTGGCAGTTTGGACAGAAATGCTGCAAGGGAATTATCCATGACTGTCGCTAGTTGTTGTAATGTAATAGGGGCCAATGCACTAGAGGTACTAGGCATCGCTTGCGCGGGCGTAACTGGTGGCGACACATGGGGAGAGGAAGGCGGACTATCCTCGTTACCTTCAGTCAAAGAATCATCTAGGGCTACATTTTTAAGTGACACAATATGATCTTTAAAGTGTATAGACACATTAGTGCACTTGGAACACAATTTTAGAGGGGGTTCCACCATGGCTTCTGAACACATAGAGCAAGGCCTTTCCTTAGTGTCAGACATGTTTAACAGACTAGTATTATACACAAGCAGGCTTGAAAACACTTTATTCAAATAAAAATTACAATTTGAAAAAACCGTTACTGTGCCTTTAAGAAATAAAAAGCGCACACAATTTTATAAAACCGTGAAAAATGAACCAATCTTTTTGAAATTTTTACCGTATGAGCCTAAGGCTTTGATATGATTGCACAACGATTTTCAGCCCGATTAACCCCTTAATGCCCAAACCGGAGCAGCCTAAAGCTGACAACCAGTTAATAAACTACAGCACCTTGCCACAGCTTACTGCTGTGGCCCTACCTGCCCTTAGGGATTAGTTTTGGGGAAAACAAGCTTCTTTGAAGTCCTCAAGCAGTCTCTGGACCCTCCATGTGAAGCTGCATGAACTGTCTGCTAATACTAACTGCGTAACTGAGGCGCAAAATTAGGCCCCCTCCCCCACCACTCCGGAGTTGTGGGGCCTTCAAAATCACAATTAGGTGACAAAACATATGCCATGTGGAAGATAACCCCATAATAAACACACAAAAGTGCTTAAAAAGTGTCTATAACGAGTATTTTTTCCAAATAAATAATCGATTGCCCTGTAACAGTGTCCACCAGCCTATTGAGCCCTGTTAAGTAAGCCTTCAATTCTATACTGAGTCTCAGAACATAGCTTACCTTCCCCACATGGGGATTCTTGTCAGTCTTCTAGCATTAACTGAATCTTGTCTAGAAAAAGATGACTGAACATACCTTATTGCAGTTAAGCCTGCAAACTGTTCCCCCCAACTGAAGCTTTCTGGTACTCCTCAGTCCTGTGTGGAAACAGCAGTGGATTTTAGTTACAACATGCTAAAATCATTTTCCTCTCAGCAGAATTCTTCATCACATTTCTGCTATAGAGTAAATAGTACAAACCGGTACCATTTAAAAATAACAAACTCTTGATTGAAGATATAAAACTACAAATCTAACACCACATTCACTTTACCCTTCCGTAGAGTGGCCCTGCTGCCAGAGCCGGCAAAGAGAATGACTGGGGGGCGGAGCTAGAGGGGGAGCTATATGGACAGCTCTGCTGTGTGCTCTCTTTGCCACTTCCTGTAGAGAATGAGAATATCCCACAAGTAAAGGATGAAGCCGTGGACTGGATACAACTTGCAAGAGAAATGTATACACTCCCATGGAACGCCCATGTTCAGGTTATTTCCCAAAAAACACCACAACATATACGCTTTGAATTTTATATTTATAAGTACAAATTTTCATGTAATTTTGGTAGATCCCATGTACTTAAATTATGATTTACCCTGTGCATAGTTAAAACAATTCACTCCTGTGTAATTTACATACAAGTTGTGTGCTAACTCTTAAATAACTCCACGTGCATGAGCACAATGTTATTTATATGACACACATGAACTAACACCCTCTAACTGTGAAAAACTGTCAAGAGAGAGATATATATATAAAAAGGAGGGGGGCGGGGAGGTGTATGCGAGGAAGTGAAATAGTGATCAACGAAGAGTTGGAGTTAACCAAGTCAACCCGAGTCACTCACTGGAAGTATCTCCTGGCATCAGACTCTGGGGCCTATTTATCAAAGGTCTTGTGGACCTAATCCGACAGTGTGGATCAGGTCCGCAAGACCTCGCTGAATGCGGAGAGCAATATGCTCCCCGTATTCAGCATTGCACCAGCAACTCACAAGAGCTACTGGTGCAACGCCGCCCCCTGCTGACTCGCGGCCAATCGGCCGCCAGCAGGGAGGTGTCAATCAACCCGATCGGATCAGATCGGGTTGAATTGCGGCGATTCCTGTCCGCCTGCTCAGAGCAGGCGGACAGGGTTATGGAGTAGTGGTCTTTGTGACCACTGCTTCATAACTGCTGTTTCTGGCGAGTCTGAAGACTCACCAGAAACATGGGCCCACAAGCTCAGTTCGGAGCTTGATAAATGGGCCCCTAAGTCTCCATAGCTCCCAGCTCATGCAGTGGGTCTCAATCTTGAAATTAGCAGCAAATATGGGGCTCTCCATGGATTCCAACTGAGCCATGATTGCCAAGACCTGGGACCACCCTGGGCCCTTGGGCTGTTGCCAGGACCTGGCCATAGCCGGTTTGACTGCAGTAAACAAGTAAACACAGAGGTTACGAACATGAACCGGGAGCTTCTCAGAGAACATGTGAAAGAGACCCTTTTGGGGATGTCCCCCCCATTTTACGCCAAATCTTCTACTACACAGAAGAGCCCTGGTCCAGAGCTGAATTTTGGTGCATTCCCAACACATATGGGCTGCAGTCCCAATCCGTCCGCAACCCCTCCAACATATTGGGGAGTGAGAATTGAGCTAAAAGTTTATAAAATAATTTAATGTACGGATTGCTTCTTTAGTGTGAAGGGCCGCTCTAGACCAAGACTCCTCTGATGCTTTAAACCTAAAGGCTCTTTCCCATTGTTTAATATATGGGGTTTTGCAAAAAGTGGGAGTGAGCAAGATATCCGTGTATGCAAGTGAGAAAATTCAGGGTGTACATGAGGCCGTACACCATCTCCTTTCCCAGTCAGTAAGTGGTCGCAATGGTAAACACAAAAACCCCCAAGATCGTAAAAAACTTTTAAGTCGGAGGAACTCAAACTGAAATAGGGGTCTATCGGGGAGTTTATTTTGAAAGGCGACCACTGTCATGCAAGAGTTATTGACCCAAAGATATGTTATAGTTCTGAATCCATGTGTCTCCCACCACTCAGGATGTGAGTTTGGTAGTGCTCACAGAAGAAGAGAAACGGGATGAATCGGGAAGGGGTGTGGTGAGACCCCTACCAAGTGATGGATTTTATCCCAGAACCTAAGATTCACCTGGACTATGTAATTTTGGGATATATTACTACTCCTAACATGTTTGGGAATCCACAACAAATTTTCCAATGAGATGTCCGAAAGGATCGAACTTTGCGCTATACTGATCCATTTACTGGAGGAAGAGCAATCTCCCCATGCTGAACTGTGAGCCAATCTTGTGGCCTCATGATATTTAATAATATTGTGAAGGGCTGCCCCACTCACCAAGATTGAGTGATATAAGTATTTCACCGCTATCCTAGATTCTTTCCCTTTCCAAATGAAGTGATTGCAGGCTCATTGGAATTGAATTAAAATTAATTTAGGTATAGTTATGGGTAGACATCTAAATACGTATGTTATTTTGGGAAGGAGATTCATCTTTACAGCAGAAATTCTACCCCACCAAGAAATGTAGGGTGAGTCCCAACTTTTCAGAAGGTCCTTAAATTTTTGGAGCAGAGGGGTAAAATTGCTAGTGATGGCCATGGAGATGTTATGTGAGAGAAAGACACCTAAGTGTTGTATCTCGTCTTTGGACCAATGAAAAGGGAATTGACCTCATAGCCCTTGGACATCCCTATCTGGTATATTAATAGTATAAGCCATAGTTTTGGAGATCTTAAGTTTATAGCAGCTGACTGTAACAAACTCATCTAGTATGGAAAAGAGGGCCAGGATGGAAGAAAGGGGGTTTGAAGTGACAACAGGAAATAATACTACTTTATGCAAACTATCTGAAATGTTGACACCTTCAATCTCTGGAGAAGTTCTTATTGTTTCCGTCAACGGTTCCATCACAAGGGCAAAAAACAGTGGGGACAGAGGGCACCCCTGCTGGGTACCATTAGAGATCTTGAAGCTAGATGAACAGGAGCCGACACCACATACCTTTGCTGAAGGGAGTGAATACAAAGCCATGAACATGTTGAAAAATATTTGGGGAAACCCAAATCTTGCCAGAGTTTCTTTCACATAAAACCAGTCGACCCGGTCAATGGCTTTCTCAGCATCAAGTGATAGAGTAACACATGATTGGCCGAGTAGGCTGGCTTCAAGGAAAACTTTAAGCAACCTTCTGGTATTATCAGGACCTTCACGGCCCAAGGTGAAACCTACCTGGTCAGGGTCAATTAAGTGGGGGTTGATCGTGTTTAATAAACAATTTGCTAAGACCTTGGCATATACCTTAGTATCTACAGTTGCCGGACAGATAGCTCAGCATGCTAAGGCACTGTGGCTGAGCTCTGTAACAGTATGGAAAAGAGGGCCAGGATGGAAGGAAAGGGGGTTTGAAGTGACAACAGGAAATAATACTACTTTATGCAAACTATCTGAAATGTTGACACCTTCAATCTCTGGAGAAGTTCTTATTGTTTCCGTCAACGGTTCCATCACAAGGGCGAAAAACAGTGGGGACAGAGGGCACCCCTGCTGGGTACCATTAGAGATCTTGAAGCTAGATGAACAGAAGCCGACACCACATACCTTTGCTGAGGGGAGTGAATACAAAGCCATGAACATGTTGAAAAATATTTGGGGAAACCCAAATCTTGCCAGAGTTTCTTTCACATAAAACCAGTCGACCCGGTCAATGGCTTTCTCAGCATCAAGTGATAGAGTAACACATGATTGGCCGAGTAGGCTGGCTTCAAGGAAAACTTTAAGCAACCTTCTGGTATTATCGGGACCTTCACGGCCCAAGGTGAAACCTACCTGGTCAGGGTCAATTAAGTGGGGGATGATCGTGTTTAAACAATTTGCTAAGACCTTGGCATATACCTTAGTATCTACAGTTGCCAGACAGATAGCTCAGCATGCTAAGGCACTGTGGCTGAGCTCTGTAACAACCCAAGTGTTGCAGGTTCGATCTCCGGCGAGGTCCACTCAGTCTTTAATCCTTCCGAGGTCAATAAAATGAGCAGTGCCTTGAGACCCTAACTGGTGATTAGCCGCGCTTTACAAGTACCCAATACATACAATACAATACATACATTCATTCAACAAGGAAAAGGAAATTTATGCTTACCTGATAAATTTATTTCTTTTACGATATGACGAGTCCACGGATTTCATCCTTACTTGTGGGATTTATCCTCCTGCTGACAGGAAGTGGCAAAGAGTACCACAGCAGAGCTGTATATATAGCTCCTCCCTTCCCTCCCAACCCAGTCATTCGACCGAAGTTAGGAAGAGAAAGGAAAAGCTAAAGGTGCAGAGGTGACTAAAGTTTAATAAAAAATTAATAAATATATACCCGACTTAAAAATGACAGGGTGGGCCGTGGACTCGTCATATCGTAAAAGAAATAAATTTATCAGGTAAGCATAAATTTCCTTTTCTTTTACAAAGATATGACGAGTCCAGGAGGCTGCCGTCGAGCAGTCTCATATGCCAAACGGATGATACTCTTCAGCCAAAAAGAAAGAGAGGTAGCCGTAGGTTTCTGGCCCCTACGCCTTCCAGAAAAAACAGCAAATAAAGAAGAAGATTGACGAAATTCTTTAGTCGCCTGCAAGTAAAACTTCAGGTCACGGACCATGTCCAAATTATTTAACAGACACTCCTTCTTAGAAGAAGGATTAGGACATAATGAAGGAACCACAATTTCCTGATTAATATTCTTATTTGAAACCACCTTAGGAAGGAACCCAGGTTTGGTACGCAGAACCACCTTATCAGAATGAAAGATAAGATAAGGCGATTCACATTGTAATGCTGAAAGCTCAGAAACTCTACGAGCAGAAGAAATAGCAACCAAAAAACAAAACTTTCCAAGATAATAACTTAATATCTATGGAATGCATGGGCTCAAACTGAACCCCTTGAAGAACAGTAAGAACTAAATTCAAACTCCAGGGTGGAGCAATTGGTCTGAACACAGGCTTGATTCTGGTCAGAGCCTGACAAAAGGACTGAACATCTGGAACATCTGCCAAACGTTTGTGTAGTACAATAGACAAAGCAGAGATTTGTCCCTTTAAGGAACTTGCTGATAACCCTTTCTCCAATTCCTCTTAGAGAAAAGACAAAATTCTGGGAATCCTAATTCTACTCCATGAGTAGCCCTTGGATTCGCACCAATAAAGATATTTGCGCCATATCTTATGGTAGATCTTTCTAGTAACAGGCTTACGTGCCTGAATCAAAGTATCAATGACCGAGTCAGAGAACCCACGATAAAATCAAGCGTTCAATCTCCATGCAGTCAGCTGCAGAGAAACTAGATTTGGATGTTGAAAAGGTCCCTGAATTAGCAGGTCCTGCCTCAATGGAAGCCTCCATGGTGGAAGAGAGGACATGTCCACTAAATCGGCATACCAAGTAATGCGAGGCCATGCAGGTGCGATTAGAATTACTGAAGCCCTCTCCTGTTTGATCCGAGCAATCACCCAGGGAAGGAGAGCAAATGGTGGAAATATATATGCTAGGTTGAACATCCAAGGCACTGCCAAGGCATCTATCAGTTCAGCCTGAGGATCCCTCGACCTGGATCCATATCTCGGGAGCTTGGCGTTCTGACGAGATGCCATCAGATCCAATTCTGGTGTGCCCCATCTGAGAATCAGAGTGGCAAAGATCTCCGGATGGAGTTCCTAATCCCCCGGATGAAATGTCTGTCTGCTTAGAAAATCCGCTTCCCAGTTGTCCACTCCTGGGATGTAGATTGCTGACAGGTAACAAGAGTGAGCCTCCACTCACTGAATTATCCTCGATACTTCTGTCATCGCTAAGGAACTCCTTGTTCCCCCTTGATGATTGATGTAAGCCACAGTCGTGATGTTGTCCGATTGAAAACGAATAAATTTGGCCAGGGCCAACTGAGGCCACGTCTGAAGAGCATTGAATATTGCTCTCAACTCCAGAATATTGATTGGAAGTAGAGACTCCTGCTGAGTCCACACACCCTGAGCCTTCAGGGAATTCCAGACTGTGCCCCAACCTAGTAGACTGGCGTCCGTTGTCACTATCACCCAAGAGGGTCTGTGGAAGCACGTCCTCTGGGAAAGATGATCCGACGATGACCTGATCCAGGTTTATCAGAGGGGACAAGTTTGCATAGTCTCCATTCCACTGACTGAGCATGCTCAATTGTAGTGGTCTGAGATGAAACCGAGCAAACGGAACTATGTCCATTGCCGCCACCATCAATCCAATGACCTCCATGCACTGAGCCACTGATGGCCGAGGAGTGGACTGAAGGGATCGGCATATATTCAGAATTTGTAACTTTCTGACTTCTGTCAGAAAAATCTTCATGGATATGGTATCTATCAGAGTTCCCAAGAAGGGAACCCTTGTCTGTAGAATTAGTGAACTCTTTTCTAGATTAACCTTCCACCTGTGAGTTCTCAGAAAGGACAGGACCATGTCTGTGTGAGACTTTGTCAGATGGTAAGACGCCTGAATCAGAATATCGTCCAGATAAGGCACCACTGCAATACCCTGCGGCCTTAGAACCGCCAGAAGGGACCCTAGAACCTTCGTGAAGGTCCTGGGTGCTGTGGCCAACCCGAAGGGAAGAGCCATGAACTGAAAATGTTTGTCTAGAAAGGCAAACCTTTGGAACTGGTGATGATCCTTGTGGATAGGAATATGAAGATATGTATCCTTTAAGTCCACGGTAGTCATATATTGACCTTCCTGGATCAATGGCAGAATTGTTCGAATAGTCTCCATCTTGAAGGATGGAACTCTGAGAAACTTGTTTAGACTTTTTAGATCTAAAATTGGTCGAAACGTGCCCTCTTTTTTGGGAACCACGAAAAGATTTGAGTAAAACCCCTGTCCCTGTTCCAGTCTTTGAACCGGACAAATTACTCCCATAGTATAGAGGTCTTTTACACAACGTAAGAATGCCTCTCTCTTTATCTGGTCTACAGATAATCGTGAAAGAAGAAACCTCCCCCTTGGGAGAGATTTTTTGAATTCCAGCTGATACCTTTGGGACACGATTTCCAGTGTCCAAGGACCCTGCACATCTCTCACCCAAGCCTGGGCAAAGAGAGAAAGTCTGCCCCCTACTATGTCCAGTCCCGGATCGGGGGCCACCCCTTCATGCTGTCTTGGTAGCAACAGCAGGCTTCTTGGATTGTTTATCCTTGTTCCAAGTCTGGTTGGGTCTCCAGACAGACTTGGCCTGGGCAAAATTCCCTTCTTGCTTGGTGGAAGAAGAGGAAGAAGAGGGGGCTCCTTTAAAGTTCCGAAAGGAACGAAAATTATTCTGTTTACCCCTCAGTTTAGAAGTTCTATCTTGAGGTAGGAGATGACCCTTACCTCCCATAATGTCAGAAATAATCTCTTTCAACTCAGGCCCGAATAGAGTCTTGCCCTTGAAAGGGATAGCCAAAAGCTTTGTCTTTGACGACACATCAGCAGACCAAGATTTTAACAATAACGCTCTACGCGCTAAAATGGCAAATCCAGTATTTTTAGCAGCCAATTTTGCAATCTAAAAGGCAGTATCCGTAATAAAAGAATTAGCTAGCCTAAGAGCTTTAATTCTATCTAATATATCCTATAAGGGAGTCTCAGTCTTTAAAGACTCCTCTAATGCATCAAACCAAAAAGCTGCTGCATTAGTAACTGGTACAATGCAGGCCGTAGGTTGTAAGAGGAAACCCTGTTGAATAAACATTTTCTTTAACAGACCCTCCAATTTCTTATCCATAGGGTCCTTAAAAGCACAACTGTCTTCGATAGGAATAGTTGTACGCTTAGCCAGGGTAGATATAGCTCCCTCTACCTTAGGGACTGTCTGCCAAGAGTCCCGAACAGTATCAAGTATGGGATACATCTTTTTAAAATTAGGGGAAGGTGAGAACGGGATACCCGGTCTTTCCCACTCCCATGTAATAATTTCCGAGATTCTCTTAGGAACCGGAAAAACATCAGAGTAAGTAGGAACCTCTAAGTATTTGTCCATTTTACACAATTTCTCTGGTGGAATCACAATAGAATCACAGTCATCCAGAGTTGCTAAAACCTCCCGAAGCAACAGTCGGAGGTGTTCAAGTTTAAATCTAAAGGACACTGTGTCCGTATCCTTCTGAGGTAACACACTTGCAGAATCGGAAAGTTCCCTCTCAGACAGAAATTCCCTGACCCCCACTTCAGATCCCTAAGAGGGTACATCGGAAATAGCTACTAAAGCATCAGAGGTCGTAGCATTCGCATGGCCCTCTGACCTGCTACGTTTGCCCTGTAACACAGGTAGTTTAGATAAAACCTCAGTAAGGGTATTTTACATAACTGCAGCCATATCCTGCAGAGTAAATGAGTTAGACGCGGTTGAGGAACCCGGCGTCGCTTGAGGGGCGTTAAAGGCTGTGACGCTTGGGAAGAATTTGGCGGTATACTCTGATTCTCTTCAGCTTGAGAATCATCCTTAGACACATCTTCTTTACATAAAATTTGTGCTTTGCATTGTACAGCCCTCTCAGTGCATGAGGAACACAAAACTAGAGGAGGTTCAACAGTGGCATTTAAACACATAGAGCAAGGAGTCTCATCCTCTGAGTCAGACATGTTAAACAGACTAGCAAGATAAACAATAGTAGTATACTGATAATTATTAACACTAATGCAATTAGGGCAAAATAAACCAGAATAAAAAACGTACTGCGCCTTTAAATTTTAAAGCGCAACTATTTTTCTGATATCTGCAAAAAGTTGTTAGGGACAGATGATGATATTTTAATGTGTCCCAACTATCTTATAAGTATTGTACCCACTTGCAAAAAGCTGTAATAACCACTTTAAACAGTTTTTTATTTAGCAACAAAAAATAAGCCTCTGCACCACATCACAGCTCTGCTGTGGCGCCTACCTGCCCCCGGAATACACTGGTTATATTCCGACAGAAGTAATACAGATGTAGGCCTGAACTGGAGCCCTGATCTCTGATACTGCTTGATCTGAAAAACTGCTGCGCATCTGAGCGCGCGAAAACAAGCCCCGCCTGCCATGGGCGTCATGTAACCTTAACTAAGGCCCGCATGGATAACCATAAAACAATATAATAAACATCGTATGCCCCAAAAATGCTATGTGTACACATTTCAAAACACTGATTTCCTCAAACCAGTTAATAAATTATAAAAGTCAACCGCAATTCCCAGCGTACGGCCCTAAACAAGCCCCAATAGGTATTTTGCATGATAATAAAAAATACAAATAATACCAATGGATTTCAGGTACACCATTCTTATATTAGTGTATACTGCTTACCCTTCCCCATATAGGGGAAATGTCAGTCTGTTCTGTTACATCAATTCTCTCCAGAAAACAAAAGACTGAACATACCTTAAAGTTGCTTGTAGCAAAGCATCAGTCACCACACTGAAGATTTCCTTAAACTACCTCCAGCTGAGTTGTGGGAACCCACATGGATCTTAGGGATAATAGCTAAGATCATCGACATCAGGGTAGGAATTAAGCTTTTTCACTTGATGAATTCCCCCTGAGGAAAATAATACTCACTGGCACCATTTTAAAATAAAAAATTCTTGATTGAAGAAAATAAAACTAACACCTCACTTTACCTCTTCCTAGTACTAATATAGGTAAAGAGAATGACTGGGTTGGGAGGGAAGGGAGGAACTATATATACAGCTTTGCTGTGGTGCTCTTTGCCACTTCCTGTCAGCAGGAGGATAAATCCCACAAGGATGAAATCTGTGTACTCATCATATCTTTGTAAAAGAAATAGGCTTAAAGTTAGGGCAACTGTCTGGTGACTTGCCAGGTTTTGGGAGAGTGATGATTGTGGCCTGTAAAAATTCTTCTGGGAAAGATCCTATATGACCTGCCTTATCAAATACTCTCAATAGGATGGGGGAGATATGGTCTATAAAGGACTTATAAAATAGGGGGGTAAAGCCTTCTGGGCCATTAGCTTCAAGATCACTGAGGTAATTTCCCCCAAGGCAAAAGGGGCCTCCACCCTGTCAATCTGCTCCTGTGATAGGCGTGGGAGATTTAAGTTGGACAGAAACGATTGTATAGATTCGCTATTAGGCTTAGTGTGGGGTTGGGTTGAATGCAAATTATATAATTGGGTGTAGTAACTAGCAAATTCCTCTCCTATGTATTTAGTGTTGTAGATCTTGGTTTCTCCTTTAATCAAAAATGGAATTCTAGAGTGGGCCGTACGGTTTCTTAATTTCTTAGCTAAAAGGAAATCCGGTCTATTACCTTTATATTAAAATAAGCGTCTATTGGCTCGTAAGCAATCTTGAACTTTTTGATTTTCCAATAGTTTAATAGAATTTCTAGTGGAATCAATTAGAGGTAATAAGGATGGGTCTAGAGAGGCCATATGTTGGGAAAACAAGGCATCTAAGGGTCCTATGCAGTTGAGCCAGAGATGCTGCAGAACTCTTGCAGGTTTGACTTTGTATTTTAATAAAGAGACCCCTAAGAAACAGCAACTGGATGGTGATAGGAGAATGATCCGACCATGTACAGCTGCCAATTTGTGCATTCAAAATTTGTTCTAAGAGCCAGGAACTACAAAAAAAGAAATCAATTCTAGAGTACGAATTATGTAACAGGGAAAAAAACGTCCCTATCTGCGGAGTGAAGGGACCACCATTCATCAAAAAGATCTGCCTGAGCTAGGAGGGGAAAAAATTGTTGGGAAGTGGTAAATAGCGCTTTATCCTAAGTACGTCCCTGAGGTATACGTTTGTCAATATTGGGATCCAGAACCATGTTGAAGTCTCCCGCTATCAACAGCGAGCCTTGCTTGACAGTGTGTAATTTAGTGAGAAATTTCCTCAGGTGCCGAATTTGCTTTGTATTGGGGCTATAATAGGATGCCAGGGTATACAATGAGCAATCTAATTTGCAAATTAGGATAAAAAAGCGTCCTTGTGGGTCAGCGTCCACCCGAATCTGCTCATAGGGGACATCTTTATGGATTAAGATAGCCACTCTCCTTGCCTTTTTAGTATAGGACACTATTTGAACAATTGGGTATAAGGGAGACTTAAAAAGTAAAGGCTGATTCTCCACCGAATGGGTCTCATGTAGAAAGACCACCTTGGCCTGCAAAAAAGTTAAGGAATGGAGCAAGAGGCTCCTTTTTGTAGGGGAATTAAGGCCCCTAACATTTTGGGAAAAACATGTGATGGCCATTTTCTCGGGGGAGAAAAAAAAAAAAAAGGGAAAGGAGGGGGAGGAAGGTAGAAAAAACTGAGGGGGAGGAAGGGGGAAGGAAAAAAGCTGGAAGGAGAGGGCAGTAGCAAGAGGGATCTAGGGAGGAGCGTCTAATGAATCATGAAAGTTTAATTTGGACTTTACTATCCCTTTAAATAATCTCGCCATCCCAGAGATTTAGATATTCAACACCATAATGTCCATCCTCAGAGTGTTTGTTTGTTTTACAATGACTTAGATTTTTCTATGTAAATCTGATAACTTTATTTTCCCTCTCACATGCTGTACATAGGTACAGTTATCTGTTGTACAGAAGTAGTTCATATCTGCGTATTAGCTCTTGGGAACTTCATATCCTATATAATAAAAGGCCAAGTATGTTTGTCCAAAGCTGTCATGCGCAGTGGAGACTGCGCAAGGACAAACATTCCTGGCCTTTACCCGCAGCGCGAGACAGCTTCAGGAAGCTCCAGCACTCTCAGCTGTTATGTTACAGCCGAGAGTTGGAGCTCCTGAAGCTTCAGGCATCTGCCGCATATGGAGCCAGAGCGCGATCGGTGCTCTGCCCCTATATGAGGGCAGATGCCTGATCGTTACAGACGGTGACACTGTGCGTTACCGCCTGTACCTATCTTCTGCTGGTGCCGGCGGGAGGCAGGTGGAGGGGGAGGGAAAGGGAGGGAGTGGGAGGGCCCTGTGCTACAGAAATACGGGACAGGGAGGGATGGGGCAGCTACACTACAGAAAAGGGGTTTGGGGGTGCGAAGGGTACTAAATGGTGATCGCAGGAGTGTGGGAGGTGGAAGGACCACTAAACTACAGAAAAAAAATTAAAATATAAAAAATAATAATAAAAAAAGGTGTTTATACATACTGGCAGACAGCTGCCAGTACCTAAGGTGGCGGCAATTGTTAGCGGGGGGAGGGTTAGAGAGCAGTTTGAAGGGGGGGGAGATAAGGTAGGTTGGAGGGTTAGGGGGATCTACACTGCAGAAAAATAAAGATAGAGGGATAGGGATTAGGGATAGAGGAATAGAAGGATAGGAATAGAGTGATAGGGATAAATGGATAGAGGGATAGGGATATTTCTTTCTTTAAACATTTTGGCCGTGTACATGGGGGCTTTAACACTAGTTATTCCTATAATACTGTAGAGATTTTTTTTCACTATATTTTTATACAAAAATAGATATACAAAGATGCTTTGCATTTCTCCTTCAATTAATATTATTTATAAATAAAACAGAATATTTATATCTAAGCAAACACTTACAGATATAGTATATATAGTGATTGTAATACCAAATCTCTTTTTCTATGGACTAAAAAGGAAAAGTATTCATAGCAACTTGACATTATATACCTTATAGTAAGATATAACTCCTGGATAAAAAAGAAGCCACTGCTGGACAGATATGTGATGCTGCTATGTGCACTTTTAGTTTTCAGGACAAAAAAAAACATAATTTATGCTTACCTGATAAATTTATTTCTCTTGTAGTGTATCCAGTCCACGGATCATCCATTACTTGTGGGATATTCTCCTTCCCAACAGGAAGTTGCAAGAGGATCACCCACAGCAGAGCTGCTATATAGCTCCTCCCCTCACTGCCATATCCAGTCATTCGACCGAAACAAGACGAGAAAGGAGAAACCATAGGGTGCAGTGGTGACTGTAGTTTAATTAAAATTTAGACCTGCCTTAAAAGGACAGGGCGGGCCGTGGACTGGATACACTACAAGAGAAATAAATTTATCAGGTAAGCATAAATTATGTTTTCTCTTGTTAAGTGTATCCAGTCCACGGATCATCCATTACTTGTGGGATACCAATACCAAAGCTAAAGTACACGGATGATGGGAGGGACAAGGCAGGAACTTAAACGGAAGGAACCACTGCCTGTAGAACCTTTCTCCCAAAAACAGCCTCCGAAGAAGCAAAAGTGTCAAATTTGTAAAATTTTGAAAAGGTGTGAAGCGAAGACCAAGTCGCAGCCTTGCAAATCTGTTCAACAGAGGCCTCATTTTTAAAGGCCCAGGTGGAAGCCACAGCTCTAGTAGAATGAGCTGTAATCCTTTCAGGGGGCTGCTGTCCAGCAGTCTCATAGGCTAAGCGTATTATGCTCCGAAGCCAAAAGGAGAGAGAGGTTGCCGAAGCTTTTTGACCTCTCCTCTGTCCAGAGTAAACGACAGACAGGGCAGATGTTTGACGAAAATCTTTAGTAGCCTGTAAGTAAAACTTCAAGGCACGGACTACGTCCAGATTATGCAAAAGACGTTCCTTCTTTGAAGAAGGATTAGGACACAATGATGGAACAACAATCTCTTGATTGATATTCCTGTTAGAAACCACCTTAGGTAAAAACCCAGGTTTGGTACGCAGAACTACCTTGTCTGAATGAAAAATCAGATAAGGAGAATCACAATGTAAGGCAGATAACTCAGAGACTCTTCGAGCCGAGGAAATAGCCATCAAAAACAGAACTTTCCAAGATAAAAGTTTAATATCAATGGAATGAAGGGGTTCAAACGGAACTCCCTGAAGAACTTTAAGAACCAAGTTTAAGCTCCACGGGGGAGCAACAGTTTTAAACACAGGCTTAATCCTAACCAAAGCCTGACAAAATGCCTGGACGTCTGGAACTTCTGCCAGACGCTTGTGCAAAAGAATAGACAGAGCAGAGATCTGTCCTTTTAAAGAACTAGCTGATAAGCCTTTGTCCAAACCCTCTTGGAGAAAGGACAATATCCTAGGAATCCTAACCTTACTCCATGAGTAACTCTTGGATTCACACCAATAAAGATATTTACGCCATATCTTATGGTAGATTTTCCTGGTGACAGGCTTCCGAGCCTGTATTAAGGTATCAATGACTGACTCGGAGAAGCCACGCCTTGATAGAATCAAGCGTTCAATCTCCATGCAGTCAGTCTCAGAGAAATTAGATTTGGATGATTGAAAGGACCTTGTATTAGAAGGTCCTGCCTCAGAGGCAGAGTCCATGGTGGAAGAGATGACATGTGCACTAGGTTCTGCATACCAGGTCCTGCGTGGCCACGCAGGCGCTATCAGAATCACTGATGCTCTCTCCTGTTTGATTTTGGCAATCAGTCGAGGGAGCAGAGGAAACGGTGGAAACACATAGGCCAGGTTGAAGAACCAAGGAGCTGCTAGAGCATCTATCAGCGTTGCTCCCGGGTCCCTGGACCTGGATCTGTAACAAGGAAGCTTGGCGTTCTGGCGAGATGCCATGAGATCCAGTTCTGGTTTGCCCCAACGATGGACCAGTTGAGCAAACACCTCCGGATGGAGTTCCCACTCCCCCGGATGAAAAGTCTGACGACTTAGAAAATCCGCCTCCCAGTTCTCTACGCCTGGGATGTGGATCACTGACAGGTGGCAAGAGTGAGACTCTGCCCAGCGAATTATCTTTGAGACTTCTAACATCGCTAGGGAACTCCTGGTTCCCCCTTGATGGTTAATGTAAGCCACAGTCGTGATGTTGTCCGACTGAAATCTGATGAACCTCAGTGTTGCTAACTGAGGCCAAGCTAGAAGAGCATTGAATATTGCTCTTAACTCCAGAATATTTATTGGGAGGAGTTTCTCCTCCTGAGTCCATGATCCCTGAGCCTAGAAGGCTGGCATCTGTTGTTACAATCGTCCAATCTGGCCTGCGAAAGGTCATACCCTTGAACAGATGGACCCGAGAAAGCCACCAGAGAAGAGAATCTCTGGTCTCTTGATCCAGATTTAGTAGAGGGGACAAATCTGAGTAATCCCCATTCCACTGATTTAGCATGCATAATTGCAGCAATCTGAGATGCAGGCGCGCAAATGGCACTATGTCCATTGCCGCTACCATTAAGCCGATTACTTCCATGCACTGAGCCACTGACGGGCGTGGAATGGAATGAAGGACACGGCAAGCATTTAGAAGTTTTGATAACCTGGACTCCGTCAGGTAAATTTTCATCTCTACAGAATCTATAAGAGTCCCTAGGAAGGAGACTCTTGTGAGTGGTGATAGAGAACTCTTTTCCATGTTCACTTTCCACCCATGCGACCTCAGAAATGCCAGAACTATCTCTGTATGAGACTTGGCAATTTGAAAGCTTGACGCCGGTATCAGGATGTCGTCTAGATACGGAGCCACCACTATGCCTCGCGGTCTTAGAACCGCCAGAAGTGAGCCCAGAACCTTTGTAAAAATTCTCGGGGCAGTGGCCAACCCGAAGGGAAGAGCTACAAATTGGTAATGCCTGTCTAGAAAGGCAAACCTTAGGAACCGATGATGATCTTTGTGAATCGTTATGTGAAGGTAGGCATCCTTTAAGTCCACTGTGGTCATGTACTGACCCTCTTGGATCATGGGTAGGATGGTCCGAATAGTTTCCATTTTGAATGATGGAACTCTGAGGAATTTGTTTAAGATCTTTAAATCCAAGATTGGTCTGAAGGTTCCCTCTTTCTTGGGAACCACAAACAGATTTGAATAAAATCCCTGTCCTTGTTCCGTCTGCGGAACTGGATGGATCACTCCCATTACTAGGAGGTCTTGCACACAACTTAGGAATGCCTCTTTCTTTATCTGGTTTGCTGATAACCTTGAAAGATGAAATCTCCCTTATGGAGGAGAAGCTTTGAAGTCCAGAAGATATCCCTGAGATATGATCTCCAACGCCCAGGGATCCTGAACATCTCTTGCCCACGCCTGGGCGAAGAGAGAAAGTCTGCCCCCCACTAGATCCGTTTCCGGATAGGGGGCCGTTCCTTCATGCGGTCTTCGGGGCAGCAGCAGGCTTTCTGGCCTGCTTGCCCTTGTTCCAGGACTGGTTAGGTTTCCAGGCCTGTCTGGAATGAGCAACAGTTCCCTCTTGTTTTGAAGCGGAGGAAGCTGATGCTGCTCCTGCCTTGAAATTTTGAAAGGCACGAAAATTAGACTGTTTGGCCTTTGATTTGGCCCTGTCCTGAGGAAGGGTATGACCCTTGCCTCCAGTAATGTCAGCAATAATATCCTTCAAGCCAGGCCCGAATAAGGTCTGCCCCTTGAAAGGAATGTTGAGTAATTTAGACTTTGAAGTCACGTCAGCTGACCAGGATTTAAGCCATAGCGCCCTATGCTCCTGGATGGCGTATCGGGAATTCTTAGCCGTTAGTTTAGTCAAATGAACAATGGCATCAGAAACAAATGAGTTAGCTAGCTTAAGCATTCTAAGCTTGTCAATAATTTCATTCAATGGAGCTGTCTGGATTGCCTCTTCCAGGGCCTCAAACCAGAATGCCGCCGCAGCAGTGACAGGCGCAATGCATGCAAGGGGCTGTAAAATAAAACCTTGTTGAATAAACATTTTCTTAAGGTAACCCTCCAATTTTTTATCCATTGGATCTGAAAAAGCACAACCGTCCTCAACCGGGATAGTGGTACGCTTTGCTAAAGTAGAAACTGCTCCCTCCACCTTAAGGACCGTCTGCCATAAGTCCCGTGTAGTGGCGTCTATTGGAAACATTTTTCTAAATATAGGAGGTGGGGAAAAGGGCACACCGGGTCTATCCCACTCCTTGCTAATAATTTCTGTAAGCCTTTTAGGTATAGGAAAAACGTCAGTACACACCGGCACCGCATAGTATCTATCCAGCCTACACAATTTCTCTGGAATTGCAACTGTGTTACAGTCATTCAGAGCAGCTAATACCTCCCCAAGCAATACACAGAGGTTCTCAAGCTTAAATTTAAAATTAGAAATCTCTGAATCAGGTTTCCCTGAGTCAGAGATGTCACCCATAGACTGAAGCTCTCCGTCCTCATGTTCTGCATACTGTGACGCAGTATCAGACATGGCTCTAACAGCATTTGCGAGCTCTGTATCTCTCCTAACCCCAGAGCTATCGTGCTTGCCTCTTAATTCAGGCAATCTAGATAATACCTCTGACAGGGTATTATTCATGATTGCAGCCATGTCCTGCAAGGTAATCGCTATGGGCGTCCCTGATGTAATTGGCGCCATATTAGCGTGCGTCCCCTGAGCGGGAGGCGAAGGGTCTGACACGTGGGGAAAGTTAGTGTCGGCATAACTTCCCCCTCGACAGAACCCTCTGGTGATAATTCTTTTATAGATAAAGACTGATCTTTACTGTTTAAGGTGAAATCAATACATTTAGTACACATTCTCCTATGGGGCTCCACCATGGCTTTCAAACATAATGAACAAGTAGGTTCCTCTGTGTCAGACATGTTTAAACAGACTAGCAATGAGACTAGCAAGCTTGGAAAACACTTTAAAACAAGTTTACAAGCAATATAAAAAACGTTACTGCGCCTTTAAGAAACACAAATTTTCCCAAATTTTGAAATAACAGTGAAAAAATGCAATTACACTAACGAAATTTTTACAGTGTATGTAATAAGTTAGCAGAGCATTGCACCCACTTGCAAATGGATGATTAACCCCTTAATACCAAAAACGGAATAACAAATGACAAAAATGTTTTTTAAACAGTCACAACTGCCACAGCTCTACTGTGGCTTTTTACCTCCCTCAATACAACTTTTGAAGCCTTTTGAGCCCTTCAGAGAAGTCCTGGATCATGCAGGAAGAAGCTGGATGTCTGTGTCTGTAATTTTTGCTGTGCAAAAAAACGCCAAAATAGGCCCCTCCCACTCATATTACAACAGTGGGAAGCCTCAGGGAACTGTTTCTAGGCAAAATTCAAGCCAGCCATGTGGAAAAAACTAGGCCCCAATAAGTTTTATCACCAAACATATGTAAAAAATGATTAAACATGCCAGCAAACGTTTTAAAATACACTTTTATAAGAGTATGTATCTCTATTAATAAGCCTGATACCAGTCGCTATCACTGCATTTAAGGCTTTACTTACATTACTTCGGTATCAGCAGCATTTTCTAGCAAATTCCATCCCTAGAAAAATATTTTAACTGCACATACCTTATTGCAGGAAAACCTGCACGCTATTCCCCCTCTGAAGTTATCTCACTCCTCAGAATATGTGAGAACAGCAAAGGATCTTAGTTACTTCTGCTAAGATCATAGAAAACGCAGGCAGATTCTTCTTCTAAATACTGCCTGAGATAAACAGTACACTCCGGTACCATTTAAAAATAACAAACTTTTGATTGAAGAAATAAACTAAGTATAAAACACCACAGTCCTCTTACGACCTCCATCTTAGTTGAGAGTTGCAAGAGAATGAGCTATATAGCAGCTCTGCTGTGGGTGATCCTCTTGCAACTTCCTGTTGGGAAGGAGAATATCCCACAAGTAATGGATGATCCGTGGACTGGATAAACTTAACAAGAGAAATACACAATTTTCAGACTTAAAGGGACAGTCAAATCCAAAAAAACCTTTCATGATTCAAATAAAGAATGTAATTTTAAACGACTTTCCAATTTACTTTTATCACAAATTTTGCTTTGTTCTCTTGGTATTCTTAGTTGAAAGCTAAACCTAGGAGGTTCATATGCTAATTTCTTAGACCTTCAAGGCCGCCTGTGCATTTGACAGTTTTTCATCCCTAGAGGGTGTTAGTTCATGTGTTTCATATAGATAACATTGAGCTCATGCACGTGAATTTACCGGAGGAGTGAGCACTAATTGGCTAAAATGCATGTCTGTCAAAAGAACTGAAGAGGGGAGTCTGCAGAGGTTTAGATACAAGGTAATTACAGAGGTAAAAAGAATAATCCTAGGTGAACTCGGGAGCGTGCATGTGTCTTCAGACAGCAGAGTTTGGAAGAACATTTATAGCATTGTTTTACATAGTTACAAATACTGCTGCACAGAGTTCTAAATACACAAGCACGCCCCTAAGCTCATGTAATATTAGCTTCCTAGGTTTACCCTATAACAAAGGATACTAAAAGAACAAAGCAAATTAGATAATAGAAGTAAATTGGAAAGTTTGGTAAAATTGCTGCTCTATCTGAATTATCGGCGTTTAACTTTCACTGTCAGTTTTGACATCTACCTTTCATGTTGTTTTCCTAATTATTTTGTGATATTGTGTTTTAAATTATACAAAATACTTGTCTGGATTACAATCACTTTTTATTTGCATGAAAAAAACATTGTATATCATTATATAGTAAACAGCAGCATTACATGATATGTGCACACAATGGTATAAATATACCTAACACTTGTGCTCTTGATACAAAGGGATTTATCAGACATATAATGTTCCCTTTATATATACAGTATGTGCTATTATCAGTTCTTGTGGCTTCTAACTAACATGAAAACAGCTAACAGACATAATATCAAGTTACAGAACATGACACACATATTACATACCCAGTATACATGTAGGTTATAGTAGCCATTTAAATTAAACTGATTATGATCACATGACACACATATTACATACCCAGTATACATGTAGGGTATAGTAGTCATTTAAATTAAACTGATTATGATCACATGACACACATATTACATACCCAGTATACATGTAGGTTATAGTAGCCATTTAAATTAAACTGATTATGATCACAATGTACCGGTTACTGATATTGTGTCTCATTAAATAAAATCAGTTTCCTCTCAGTAATTCCTCTGGTATATAACATGTACAATGCTAAGCATCTATTGCTATAAGAAAAGGTTTATCCACATGTTGTGCACAATAAATATATCTCCCAGATGTCATTCATTTGAGACTGATGTTCTTGTTTATATAATTTTTTAACACTTTATTCATATAAAGACTCCTTTATTCGGTAAATATAATTATATTCTCCTCTATGTAAAACAAACGTACAACTCCTAACACTGGCATATTAATAAACAACACTGTCGGTGCTTTGGGGGGAATGGTTGTGTAAACTCATCAGTATGACGACAGATTTGTATATTCCTGTGTGGTGTTTGGATTCTATCACATTGATATGAGAGAAACTGAGGTGCGGTGCACATATATAGAGGAACAAAGGACAGCAGGAGAGCACTTCCAATCTGGGGCTTTTATAACTGGGATTTAGAAAGTATTATTTACAATAGGATCCTTTTTGATGCTTCTATTTAGAGAGTTTGTCCTCTTTAGGAAAACTGTAAAAAGGTTTGCACACTGTGTATATAAAGTTTATTTGTGTGTAAATATTTGGTGTTTTGTGATACCTGATTTCAAAAATACCTTTTTCCACTTTCTAAACATGTGAAAAGTTTCTTCCCTTGTGAATCCTTTCATGCTTTTTCAGACTACCCTTTTCTGTAAAACCTTTTCCATACTCTGTACATGTTAAAGGCTTTTCTCCTGTGTGAATCCTTTCATGCTTTTTCAGATCACTGTTTTGTGTAAAACATTTTCCACACTCTGTACATGTGAAACGCTTTTCTCCTGTGTGACTCCTTTCATGCCTTTTCAGACTACCCTTTTCTGTAAAACCTTTTCCACACTCTGTACATGTGAAAGGCTTTTCTCCTGTTTGAATCCTTTCATGATATTTCAGATGACTCTTTTGTGTAAAACTTTTTCCACACTCTGTACATGTGAAAGGCTTTTCTCCTTTGTGAATCCTTTCCTGAGTTTTCAGACTACTCTTTTCTGTAAAACATTTCCCACACTCTGTACATGTGAAAGGCTTTTCTCCTGTGTGAATCCTTTCATGCTTTTTCAGATCACTGTTTTGTGTAAAACTTTTCCCACACTCAGTACATGTGAAAGGCTTTTCTCCTGTGTGACTCCTTTCATGACTTTTCAGACTATTTATTTGTGTAAAACTTTTTCCACACTCTGTACATGTGAAAGGCTTTTCTCCTGTGTGAATCCTTTCATGACTTTTCAGATCACTGTTTTGTGTAAAACTTTTTCCACACTCTGTACATGTGAAAGACTTTTCTCCTGTGTGAATCCTTTCATGCGTTTTCAGATCACCGTTTTGTGTAAAACATTTTCCACACTCTGTACATGTGAAAAGCTTTTCTCCTGTGTGAATACTTTCATGCTTTTTCAGACTACCCTTTTCTGTAAAACCTTTTCCACACTCTGTACATGTGAAAGGCTTTTCTCCTGTGTGAATCCTTTCATGCTTTTTCAGATCACTGTTTTGTGTAAAACATTTTCCACACTCTGTACATGTGAAAGGCTTTTCTCCTGTGTGACTCCTTTCATGCTTTTTCAGGCTACCCTTTTCTGTAAAACATTTTCCACACTCAGTACATGTGAAAGGCTTTTCTCCTGTGTGAATCCTTTCATGATATTTCAGATGACTCTTTTCTGTAAAACCTTTTCCACACTCTGTACATGTGAAAGGCTTTTCTCCTGTGTGAATCCTTTCATGCTTTTTCAGATCACTGTTTTGTGTAAAACATTTTCCACACTCTGTACATGTGAAAGGCCTTTCTCCTGTGTGACTCCTTTCATGCTTTTTCAGACTACCCTTTTCTGTAAAACATTTTCCACACTCTGTACATGTGAAAGGCTGTTCTCCTTTGTGAATCCTTTCATGAGTTTTCAGACTACTCTTTTGTGTAAAACATTTTCCACACTCTGTACATGTGAAAGGCTTTTCTCCTGTGTGAATTATTTCATGAGTTTTCAGACTACTCATAACTGTAAAACTTTTCCCACACTCAGTACATGTGAAAGGCTTTTCTCCTGTATGAATCTTTTCATGCTTTTTCAGATTACTCTTTACTGTAAAACTTTTTCCACACTCTGTACATGTGAAAGATTTTTCTCCTGTGTGAATCTTTTTATGACTTTTCAGATTATCCATTCTTGTAAAACATATGCCGCACTCAGTACATGAGTGTGGTTTCTCCCCGGTGGGAATTTTGTGGTGTTCTAGTAGATGAGACTTCCATCCAAAGCTTTTCTCACATTCTTTAGATTTGAAAGGTTTCTCCTTTGTATGAATCATTTTGCTAGACTGTAGACTTTTCCCTTCTTTAATATGTTTTGAAAACTCAGTAAATGTGTGTGGTTTATCCTCAGGGATAATAATTTCACTAGGTATGTCATAAATGTTGTCCTCTTGTTTGATGACTAAATTACTCTCTGTACATAATGACTGCTGCCCAGTCCCTGCCAAATCACTATCTCCTTTAAACATCTGCTGTGATATCCCCAATGTTTGTGAATAGTCATTGGTGTCTAAGACTATTGGAGTTTGCGGTATCATTCTGATGCTTCCTGAAGTGAAGGATGGATATGAACTATTGACGTGTTTGTCTACATGAAAAGAAATGGAATAAAAAAAAATAAGACTGTTTATTCTTTATAATATAATCCATCTCAATAAAAAACATTTTTTATACTTGAAAATGTCTTCCGTTTTGTATTTTTAAATGTATTTACCTCTAAATCATAAATTAAAAAAGGATGACATAGAATGTAAACATTACTACATCATAGCAACCTAATTTACCGATTACTGATGAAAACAAGTTATAGGGCTCCATAAAACAAGGTGCGTGTGGATAATGTTCTCAGATAGGGAAAAAGTACATCTGTATTCTGGGCAAGAGAGGTGGCATCCACCATCCTCATTTAACATTGCAATAGCAAGTACACATCCAGGCCTTCCCGGCTCATGCTCAACCAGTTGGTGAAAACATGATGTCTTAATCATCAAAGACTAATAATCAGTGTGAGATATTTTGAGAGGGTAAGAAGCAGTGATCTGTGGTTGTTCTATTTATATAAACAGCCAAAAACTGTATTAGTTTAAGAATACTTACTGGAAAATTAAGCACACAAATCAGTGGTTGTTTGTGGGGTAGGGAACACTCACTGGAGGAGTTGTGGGTGTTCCACACATGGGAACAAGCTAGGCTTAAAGGGCCATGACATCCAAATGTTGAAACACTTGAAAGTGCTGCAGCATAGCTGTAAAAAGCTGACAGTGAAATATCACCTGAACATCTCTATGTAAAAAAGAAAGAAAGATATTTTACCTCAAAATGTCATAAGTAGTCAAAATCTCACTGTAAAGTGCTTTAAGCAGCAAATCAGTATTCCTGTCACGGGACAGGCAAGGGAGTGAGCATCGTGCACCCTCATCTTATTTTATTTAATTTCTTCCTTCCTTCCTTTCTTTTTTTTTTTACCTGTAGCTGGACAGCAGCTAAAGTATAACTTTTTACACAGCAATAAAAAAATCTTCCTTTTTTACATAAAGATTCTCAGGTGATATTTTCCTGTCAGCTTTTTACAGTTATGCTGCATTACTTTCAAGTGATTTACCATATAAGTATTATGTCCCTTTAAGTGTAGTTATGGGCCCAGAGGCAGAACATTTTTTTATTTTCTGTGATGAGAATATTTTTAGTGAAAATGTTTCTGCAGTGTCTCAATGCACACACATTATATATATATATATATATATATATATACACATACATATACACACACACATATATATATATATATATATATATACACATACATATACACACACACATATATATATATATATATATATACACACACATACATATACACACACACACACATATATATATATATATATATATATATATACACACATACATATATATATATACACATACATATACACACACACATATATATATATATATATATATATATATATATATATATATATATATACACACTATACACATACATATACACACACACATATATATATATATATACACATACATATACACACACACACATATATATATATATATATATATATATATACACACACACACATATATATATATATATATATATATATATATATATATATATATACATACACATACATATACACACACACACACACATATATATATATATATATATATATATATACACATACATATACACACACACACACACACAGAGAAGCACACTCACAGGAATGAACAACTGGCTCAATACTATTGTTAGCCTGTTCTATGGCGATTTACCACCTGGGTGCAGCTTCTTTTAGTAGTAACAATAGTAACAATAGTATTGAGCCAGTTGTTCATTAAAAAGCTGCACCCAGGTGGCAAATTGCCATAGAACAGGCTAATAATGGTATTGAGACAGTTGTTCATTCCTGTGAGCGCACTTCTCTCTGTGTGTATTTAGTCTCCCTATGGGAAAAAGGGGCAACCAGACGTGGACTCCTTGCTCAGTGTGCTTAGAGGAATATGTCTACACCTCACTGACAAGGTCCAATGAAGGCCGAAATGACCACCTGGGGTTGCTGTGTTCTTTGTTCAGAGAGGAATTGCCTGGTATTTTGGTGCTGGACTGACCGTAATAGGCGGGATCAAACTGATATACTACACGAAAGTTCTACTCTGTAAAAAGCATTACTGGGCTAAAAAGCTGCACCCAGGTGGTAAATCACCATAAAATAGGCTAACAATGGTATTGAGCCAGTTGTTCGTTCCTGTGAGTGCACTTCTCTCTGTATGTATATATATATATATATATGTGAAAAAGACGTGATACACGCGCTGTATTAGTTCTATTAAGTGACGTATAAATATAAATGTATGTGTAAGTACATAAATAATGGTCATAAATGTGAACAGTACGGTATAATAAATCCCGTATAATATAACTAAAATAAATACAAATACATATGCGTAATAGCACAAGTCCACAGATCTATTTAGATGTTCAGAAAGGCTGCTGAAAAAAGATTTGTGGAGACTCCCAGTTTGTCTCCACGGCTAGAAAGAATATCAGGTCAAAAGAGTTTATATTCTGCGCCTTTCTTCTGCGGAGTGTAAAATTGTGGGGCAAAAAACAGCCCCTATAACTAAGAACTTACTTCAGGCAACCTCAATCCGTATGAGGTAAGTGATCACCAAAGTGTAGATGTTGTTCCAGGGTCAATGTAGGTTGTCATCCGTAAGCTGGTTCACTGATGTAAATGAAACAATATATCCAATGTGCTGTGGAAAACCGGGTTGAGTGCAGAATCTTCGCCACCCAGTCAGATGTCTCAGAGGATATGTGAAAAGGAAACAGACAAAAGTGCCCAACAATAGTGAAGTACGCCTTTATTAACTAAAACATACACACATATATAAGCCTCAGATGTCAGCCCACTCACACTAAGCGACCTCAATCAATATGAGGTAAGTTAAAAACCAATAATAGGACATCAAGTGGCAAATCAAATAATGCGCCAGCCCAGCAAATAAAAATCACTCAGTTGGTACCGTACTGCGTCCCTGACGCGTTTCGAAGTTGCCTTCTTCCTCAGAGGGATAGAAGTACGGAGATACTTACACATTCAGATCAAGAGTGATTTAAAAACCCGCGGCGTGTGACCACGGACGAAATTGCCGTTCACTGATTGGTTACACTAGCTCGCGGTTCATTGGATTAAACTTCCTGATGCGTGATTGGTCTAAACAGGGTCATATGACCATGTCATGAGACCCGATCGTCTGTACTATTCACACATTTAAGGTGGACCAATACCGCATCATACGAAACATAGCACAATTGGATAATAATAAATATATAGAAATAAAAAGACCTTAAATAAATAATGTGACCACTCTATACCATATAATAAAATAGTGATAGTACCTAAAATATCACAATTATTATTGATATAGACAATATAAAAATCAATGCATTAAAAACATAATAAAAAAAGTTATGATGATGATAATAACCAGTGTAGTACATAATAATAAAAAGTAGATATGTAGATACATAAATTAAGCTTAGAAGCTGTAAAAAACATATAAATCTCTGCACTAAAAAATATATATAGATATATATACATAATTATATGCACCTACATATATATACACACACATACACATACATCCATCGATCCAAATATATACATACCAATATTAATCAACAGTATTGTACACATTTAAAAACATTTTTTAAAAATAGTAATTAGTAATAAATATTAGATCTAAAATATTACTAACATAACTACATAGGGAACAGGATATTATAAAAAATATATATAAAAATATATCAATTGATGTTGATAAAAAATATATTAAAAAATAGTAAGACAGAAATTTTATATTTTATATTAAAAACGCAGCCGGATCAATATCTTTATTGAGACCTTTTGGTATTTTGGTATCCAGGGTATGTATCCAAAAGGTTTCTCGTTTCCTTAAAGTTAACTCCCTATCTTCATTAGGAGCAAATTTAATAAATTCAATAATAGAACCTTTAAGGCATGATGGATCTTGATTATGAAAGGACAGGTAATGTGCAGACAGATTGTGTGACTTTTCCCCATTCTTTATATTCGTAGTATGCTCAAGTAAGCGTTTCTTATAGGGGCGTGTCGTGCGACCCACATATTGTAGGCCACACCCACATTGGAGTAGGTACACGACGAAGTCAGTTCTGCAATTTACAAGTGCATTAATCTCTACTTCTTTGTTATTTGAGCTGGAGATCACCTTTTTAGTCACTTTATTACAAGAATAATGGTGGCTGCATGATACACAATTTGCTCTGTTGCATTTAAAGAAACCAATTGATCTTCTTTCTAACCAATTAGTCTTGGATACAGGTTTCTTTAATTTACTCGGGGCTAATATTGATTTTAAGTTTTTATTTTTTCTAAAAATCATACTTGGCCCCATACTAGTTATGTCATCAAGTAGTTTATCTTTTTTTAGTATGTGCCAATGTTTTTTGAAGATTTTCTTGATGTCTGCAGCTCCCTCATTGTATGTGGTAATCATATTTACTCCAGTCTTTTTTCTCTTAGTCGTAGTATTCTCAATTTTATTAATCTGTAATCCTTCCTCATAAGTTTGTGTATGGGTATCCCCAAATAGTAAAACATTTCTATCCAGATCCATAGCCTTATTGTACGCAATATCAACTACTTTTTCAGAATATCCTTTGGCACGAAATTTTTCTTTCAATATCATTGATTCCCTTATAAAGTCCTCTATTTTACTACAGTTTCTCCTCAGACGTTGAAACTGGCCATAAGGGATATTATCAATCCAGCTTGGATTATGACAGCTCTTTGCGTTTAAATATCCATTGCTGTCAGTCGGTTTTTTGTATAATTTACTCAGGATTTTACCATCATGATGATAGAGGACAAGATCTAGAAATTCAATCTCACTACTATTTATTTTATCTGTAAAATTGAGATTGTATTCATTGTTATTAATATACATCATGAAGTTTTTTAGGGAATCATTGTCACCCTTCCAAATAAGTAAAATATCGTCAATAAATCTCATCCAAGTGATAATACATTCCGAATAAGGGTTGTTTGCCCATATTTGTTGTTCCTCCCAGAATCCCATATAAAGGTTCGCGAAACTGGGGGCAAATTTGGTGCCCATTGCCGTTCCGCTTACCTGTAAGAAAAATTCCTCATTGAAACAAAAGTAATTTCTTTCTAATATAAATTTGATTGATTCCAAAATGAAAGCCTTACGGTTGTTGTCAAGTGTAGTTAATGAGTCCAGCCAAAACTCAATTGCCTTTATACCTAGGGTATGGGGTATATTGGTATAAAGGGCACTAACATCAAGAGAGACCCATTTGTAATGTGGTTCCCATTTTATATTAGTAACTTTTTGCAGGGTATGAGGTGTATCCCTTAAATAAGATTTCATGAGGGGAACCAAGGGCTGTAAATAAGTGTCCACATATTCTGAAAGTTTCGTTGTTAATGAACCAATTCCGGACACAATAGGTCTACCCGGTGGACAAGTAGCGTGTTTGTGTATTTTAGGCAGATGATAGAATGTTGCCAATCTTGGATATTTCTGATCCAGAAATTTCCATTCGTTATCATTTAATATTTTATGGTGTTTGGCTTTATCAAGCAGTGATCTGTATTCCCTAAGGAATACATCAGTAGGATCTGAATCTATTTTTTTATATATTGTAGTATCATTCAAAAGCTTGTATGCCTCCAACATATATTCAGTTCTATTTTGGACCACAATACTGCCTCCCTTGTCCGCCTCCCTTATAACTATCTCTTTGTCTTGTTTAAGACTCTCAAGAGTTTGTTTGTCTTTTAAAGACAAATTATCATTCTTTATCTTGTAGTCTTGACATAAATTAGTTAGTTCTTCTTCTACTAAATTTGCAAAGACTGGGATAAAATTACCCCTTGAGTGTATCGGGAAAAAGGTAGATGGTGGTTTAAAATCGGTATGAGCCCCATATGATAAACAAATATCCATATTTTGTTCTGTCACCCTATTTGAGTTTGTTATATCCAGAGGTATATTAGCCTCAGATAAGCTTTCAAGTGCCAATATGGCTTCTATATCTTGATCATCTAAACTAATTGGATCAGCTTGATCCAGAAGAGCAATTTTATCTTTCTTAGATTTTTCAAAGTGTCTCTTGAGAGTTAACTTTCTAATATACTTATGTAGATCTATGAAAAGACCAAAGGAATTTGGGCCCTTGGTAGGTACAAAGGATAAACCTTTTTTCAGAATATCCAATTCCCTATCTGAAAACACCCTGTTTGAGAGATTAAATTTTTTTTTACAAAACCAACATCATTTGTCGTCAGTGTGTTATTGACTTTGTTCTTTTTGGATTGTACCTTTCTACCTGCTCTACACCCTCTCTTTCTTCTTCTTCCCATCTTCTTTTTTGTTGTTTTGGGGGGACTCTCCTCCACTGTGGTGATTCTATTGGTGGGTGATTTAAATATTCTTTTTCTTGCCTTATGTTTCTTTGAGGTGTAAGATGTGAGTGTTTTCTTTGGTTTCCCCCTAAAAAATGATGATGGGATTGACTAATCTTTCTGCCTTTTTGTTTATTATGTTGTCTATTGGGATAGTAATCATCCGATAAAGGTTCATATTTATTTCCCAATTGGAAACCCTTTCCAACTCTTTCGTTTGTGTTACTATTTCGTCTATGATGGGACCCATAGTAACCATTGGTGTATTGGGTTCCTTTTTTGGGGATAGCACCCATATTTGGATGTTGGTAGAAATTCCTGTTGGTTGCTTTTAATTTATTAAAATTATTAGTACCATTCCCTTTTGTGTTTTTAATATAATGCGGATTCCTATACAGATCCTGGACCTGGTTACCCTTTGTTTGTAGTTCTTTCTGTTTTTCATTAAATTTGATAAAACTGTTAAAATCTCTATTTACAGCATAATCAGGAGAATATATGCATTCATCCAACGATTGTTGTTCAAAAACTTCCCCATGTGTTTCAATATTATTATGCCCTGCCTCCTCTGCATTCATATCAGTTTCATGTTCCTCATTTTCATTTCTGGCTGAATTCTGATCTTTCTTTACCTGATAATCTCTCAGGAATTTATTCTTTTTCTTATTCTCCACAGTTTTTTCAAAAATATCTATTTTCCGTTTGTTATTAGTATCTAATTCCTTATAATATACATCACCCCTGAACATGTTTAATCGTTCTCTAATATCCTTAATCTGATCAGTTAAAGTATCTACTTTTTTATTTCGATACTTAATTAGGATATTAATAAAGGTTTGAGAACAGGTTTCAAGAGCTGTTTCCCATTCTGTTAACAGTTCTATTTCTGTATCTTCAAAAATTGGAGTTTTCTCCAATCTCAAACCTTTAGGGATGATCTGATATTTTTTATATCTCTCAAGGTTATGGCTATCATGCCAGTTAAGTAACTGTTTTTTACTAAGTTTTTCCAGTTTTTCAAACAGTTTCTTTGGGTCAGTTATTGCCAAATTCCCTTCTAATGTAAGTTGTTCCTCTGAGATAGATAAATTTCGATTTTTTGTGGAGGGGTCAAAATAGGCCCCATATTCAAAGGTAGACATAATAGATTAGATTGATATAACAAATAATGGATGTAGCCAGAAATGAATCAAAAATCTCAAAAAATAATACTAATAAAAAGAGCTAAAATCATATATATATATATATATATATATATATATATATATATATATATATATATATATATATATATATATATGTATATATATATATATGTTATTATAACTACACAATGTATACACTGGTAAATCGAGTGGTCACTTGTTTAAACAATCATAAAAGAAATACACAATAGTTCAATATAGAAAATAAGTAATTAAATTAATAATTAGATTTATACCGCCACAGAATAGAGAACTAATTAAACAGCAGCAGAAAACAAAGGGATGAATAAAAGTATGTGAAAAAGACGTGATACCCGCGCTGTATTAGTTCTATTAAGTGACGTATAAATATAAATGTATGTGTAAGTACATAAATAATGGTCATAAATGTGAACAGTACGGTATAATAAATCCTGTATAATATAACTAAAATAAATACAAATACATATGCGTAATAGCACAAGTCCACAGATCTATTTAGATGTTCAGAAAGGCTGCTGAAAAAAGATTTGTGGAGACTCCCAGTTTGTCTCCACGGCTAGAAAGAATATCAGGTCAAAAGAGTTTATATTCTGCGCCTTTCTTCTGCGGAGTGTAAAATTGTGGGGCAAAAAACAGCCCCTATAACTAAGAACTTACTTCAGGCAACCTCAATCCGTATGAGGTAAGTGATCACCAAAGTGTAGATGTTGTTCCAGGGTCAATGTAGGTTGTCATCCGTAAGCTGGTTCACTGATGTAAATGAAACAATATATCCAATGTGCTGTGGAAAACCGGGTTGAGTGCAGAATCTTCGCCACCCAGTCAGATGTCTCAGAGGATATGTGAAAAGGAAACAGACAAAAGTGCCCAACAATAGTGAAGTACGCCTTTATTAACTAAAACATACACACATATATAAGCCTCAGATGTCAGCCCACTCACACTAAGCGACCTCAATCAATATGAGGTAAGTTAAAAACCAATAATAGGACATCAAGTGGCGAATCAAATAATGCACCAGCCCAGCAAATAAAAATCACTCAGTTGGTACCGTACTGCGTCCCTGACGCGTTTCGAAGTTGCCTTCTTCCTCAGAGGGATAGAAGTACGGAGATACTTACACATTCAGATCAAGAGTGATTTAAAAACCCGCGGCGTGTGACCACGGACGAAATTGCCGTTCACTGATTGGTTACACTAGCTCGCGGTTCATTGGATTAAACTTCCTGATGCGTGATTGGTCTAGACAGGGTCATATGACCATGTCATGAGACCCGATCGTCTGTACTATTCACACATTTAAGGTGGACCAATACCGCATCATACGAAACATAGCACAATTGGATAATAATAAATATATAGAAATAAAAAGACCTTAAATAAATAATGTGACCACTCTATACCATATAATAAAATAGTGATAGTACCTAAAATATCACAATTATTATTGATATAGACAATATAAAAATCAATGCATTAAAAACATAATAAAAAAAGTTATGATGATGATAATAACCAGTGTAGTACATAATAATAAAAAGTAGATATGTAGATACATAAATTAAGCTTAGAAGCTGTAAAAAACATATAAATCTCTGCACTAAAAAAATATATAGATATATATACATAATTATATGCACCTACATATATATACACACACATACACATACATCCATCGATCCAAATATATACATACCAATATTAATCAACAGTATTGTACACATTTAAAAAAATTTTTAAAAAATAGTAATTAGTAATAAATATTAGATCTAAAATATTACTAACATAACTACATAGGGAACAGGATATTATAAAAAATATATATAAAAATATATCAATTGATGTTGATAAAAAATATATTAAAAAATAGTAAGACAGAAATTTTATATTTTATATTAAAAACGCAGCCAGATCAATATCTTTATTGAGACCTTTTGGTATTTTGGTATCCAGGGTATGTATCCAAAAGGTTTCTCGTTTCCTTAAAGTTAACTCCCTATCTTCATTAGGAGCAAATTTAATAAATTCAATAATAGAACCTTTAAGGCATGATGGATCTTGATTATGAAAGGACAGGTAATGTGCAGACAGATTGTGTGACTTTTCCCCATTCTTTATATTCGTAATATGCTCAAGTAAGCGTTTCTTATAGGGGCGTGTCGTGCGACCCACATATTGTAGGCCACACCCACATTGGAGTAGGTACACGACGAAGTCAGTTCTGCAATTTACAAGTGCATTAATCTCTACTTCTTTGTTATTTGAGCTGGAGATCACCTTTTTAGTCACTTTATTACAAGAATAATGGTGGCTGCATGATACACAATTTGCTCTGTTGCATTTAAAGAAACCAATTGATCTTCTTTCTAACCAATTAGTCTTGGATACAGGTTTCTTTAATTTACTCGGGGCTAATATTGATTTTAAGTTTTTATTTTTTCTAAAAATCATACTTGGCCCCATACTAGTTATGTCATCAAGTAGCTTATCTTTTTTTAGTATGTGCCAATGTTTTTTGAAGATTTTCTTGATGTCTGCAGCTCCCTCATTGTATGTGGTAATCATATTTACTCCAGTCTTTTTTCTCTTAGTCGTAGTATTCTCAATTTTATTAATCTGTAATCCTTCCTCATAAGTTTGTGTATGGGTATCCCCAAATAGTAAAACATTTCTATCCAGATCCATAGCCTTATTGTACGCAATATCAACTACTTTTTCAGAATATCCTTTGGCACGAAATTTTTCTTTCAATATCATTGATTCCCTTATAAAGTCCTCTATTTTACTACAGTTTCTCCTCAGACGTTGAAACTGGCCATAAGGGATATTATTAATCCAGCTTGGATTATGACAGCTCTTTGCGTTTAAATATCCATTGCTGTCAGTCGGTTTTTTGTATAATTTACTCAGGATTTTACCATCATGATGATAGAGGACAAGATCTAGAAATTCAATCTCACTACTATTTATTTTATCTGTAAAATTGAGATTGTATTCATTGTTATTAATATACATCATGAAGTTTTTTAGGGAATCATTGTCACCCTTCCAAATAAGTAAAATATCGTCAATAAATCTCATCCAAGTGACAATACATTCCGAATAAGGGTTGTTTGCCCATATTTGTTGTTCCTCCCAGAATCCCATATAAAGGTTCGCGAAACTGGGGGCAAATTTGGTGCCCATTGCCGTTCCGCTTACCTGTAAGAAAAATTCCTCATTGAAACAAAAGTAATTTCTTTCTAATATAAATTTGATTGATTCCAAAATGAAAGCCTTACGGTTGTTGTCAAGTGTAGTTAATGAGTCCAGCCAAAACTCAATTGCCTTTATACCTAGGGTATGGGGTATATTGGTATAAAGGGCACTAACATCAAGAGAGACCCATTTGTAATGTGGTTCCCATTTTATATTAGTAACTTTTTGCAGGGTATGAGGTGTATCCCTTAAATAAGATTTCATGAGGGGAACCAAGGGCTGTAAATAAGTGTCCACATATTCTGAAAGTTTCGTTGTTAATGAACCAATTCCGGACACAATAGGTCTACCCGGTGGACAAGTAGCGTGTTTGTGTATTTTAGGCAGATGATAGAATGTTGCCAATCTTGGATATTTCTGATCCAGAAATTTCCATTCGTTATCATTTAATATTTTATGGTGTTTGGCTTTATCAAGCAGTGATCTGTATTCCCTAAGGAATACATCAGTAGGATCTGAATCTATTTTTTTATATATTGTAGTATCATTCAAAAGCTTGTATGCCTCCAACATATATTCAGTTCTATTTTGGACCACAATACTGCCTCCCTTGTCCGCCTCCCTTATAACTATCTCTTTGTCTTGTTTAAGACTCTCAAGAGTTTGTTTGTCTTTTAAAGACAAATTATCATTCTTTATCTTGTAGTCTTGACATAAATTAGTTAGTTTTTCTTCTACTAAATTTGCAAAGACTGGGATAAAATTACCCCTTGAGTGTATCGGGAAAAAGGTAGATGGTGGTTTAAAATCGGTATGAGCCCCATATGATAAACAAATATCCATATTTTGTTCTGTCACCCTATTTGAGTTTGTTATATCCAGAGGTATATTAGCCTCAGATAAGCTTTCAAGTGCCAATATGGCTTCTATATCTTGATCATCTAAACTAATTTAGTTTAGATGATCAAGATATAGAAGCCATATTGGCACTTGAAAGCTTATCTGAGGCTAATATACCTCTGGATATAACAAACTCAAATAGGGTGACAGAACAAAATATGGATATTTGTTTATCATATGGGGCTCATACCGATTTTAAACCACCATCTACCTTTTTCCTGATACACTCAAGGGGTAATTTTATCCCAGTCTTTGCAAATTTAGTAGAAGAAGAACTAACTAATTTATGTCAAGACTACAAGATAAAGAATGATAATTTGTCTTTAAAAGACAAACAAACTCTTGAGAGTCTTAAACAAGACAAAGAGATAGTTATAAGGGAGGCGGACAAGGGAGGCAGTATTGTGGTCCAAAATAGAACTGAATATATGTTGGAGGCATACAAGCTTTTGAATGATACTACAATATATAAAAAAATAGATTCAGATCCTACTGATGTATTCCTTAGGGAATACAGATCACTGCTTGATAAAGCCAAACACCATAAAATATTAAATGATAACGAATGGAAATTTCTGGATCAGAAATATCCAAGATTGGCAACATTCTATCATCTGCCTAAAATACACAAACACGCTACTTGTCCACCGGGTAGACCTATTGTGTCCGGAATTGGTTCATTAACAACGAAACTTTCAGAATATGTGGACACTTATTTACAGCCCTTGGTTCCCCTCATGAAATCTTATTTAAGGGATACACCTCATACCCTGCAAAAAGTTACTAATATAAAATGGGAACCACATTACAAATGGGTCTCTCTTGATGTTAGTGCCCTTTATACCAATATACCCCATACCCTAGGTATAAAGGCAATTGAGTTTTGGCTGGACTCATTAACTACACTTGACAACAACCGTAAGGCTTTCATTTTGGAATCAATCAAATTTATATTAGAAAGAAATTACTTTTGTTTCAATGAGGAATTTTTCTTACAGGTAAGCGGAACGGCAATGGGCACCAAATTTGCCCCCAGTTTCGCGAACCTTTATATGGGATTCTGGGAGGAACAACAAATATGGGCAAACAACCCTTATTCGGAATGTATTGTCACTTGGATGAGATTTATTGACGATATTTTACTTATTTGGAAGGGTGACAATGATTCCCTAAAAAACTTCATGATGTATATTAATAACAATGAATACAATCTCAATTTTACAGATAAAATAAATAGTAGTGAGATTGAATTTCTAGATCTTGTCCTCTATCATCATGATGGTAAAATCCTGAGTAAATTATACAAAAAACCGACTGACAGCAATGGATATTTAAACGCAAAGAGCTGTCATAATCCAAGCTGGATTAATAATATCCCTTATGGCCAGTTTCAACGTCTGAGGAGAAACTGTAGTAAAACAGAGGACTTTATAAGGGAATCAATGATATTGAAAGAAAAATTTCGTGCCAAAGGATATTCTGAAAAAGTAGTTGATATTGCGTACAATAAGGCTATGGATCTGGATAGAAATGTTTTACTATTTGGGGATAGCCATACACAAATTTATGAGGAAGGATTACAGATTAATAAAATTGAGAATACTACGACTAAGAGAAAAAAGACTGGAGTAAATATGATTACCACATACAATGAGGGAGCTGCAGACATCAAGAAAATCTTCAAAAAACATTGGCACATACTAAAAAAAGATAAACTACTTGATGACATAACTAGTATGGGGCCAAGTATGATTTTTAGAAAAAATAAAAACTTAAAATCAATATTAGCCCCGAGTAAATTAAAGAAACCTGTATCCAAGACTAATTGGTTAGAAAGAAGATCAATTGGTTTCTTTAAATGCAACAGAGCAAATTGTGTATCATGCAGCCACCATTATTCTTGTAATAAAGTGACTAAAAAGGTGATCTCCAGCTCAAATAACAAAGAAGTAGAGATTAATGCACTTGTAAATTGCAGAACTGACTTCGTCGTGTACCTACTCCAATGTGGGTGTGGCCTACAATATGTGGGTCGCACGACACGCCCCTATAAGAAACGCTTACTTGAGCATATTACGAATATAAAGAATGGGGAAAAGTCACACAATCTGTCTGCACATTACCTGTCCTTTCATAATCAAGATCCATCATGCCTTAAAGGTTCTATTATTGAATTTATTAAATTTGCTCCTAATGAAGATAGGGAGTTAACTTTAAGGAAACGAGAAACCTTTTGGATACATACCCTGGATACCAAAATACCAAAAGGTCTCAATAAAGATATTGATCTGGCTGCGTTTTTAATATAAAATATAACATTTCGGGGATGGATGACACTACAAAGGGTAAATTGGAGGACTCCAGACCCATTACCAAAGCAGATTTGGATCTTCTGGTCTCTAAGCAGGACATAGCGGTAAATTTTGAAAAACTTCTAGAAAAAATGGAAAGCATGCAGAACTCTGTGTCTAACAGTATAGCAGAATTAAAACAGGAAGTTGTTAATTTAGGGACCAGAGTGAACTCCCTAGAGGAAAATGGGGATTCTATGGTAGAAGACCTAAATGCAGTAACAGATAAGGTCGCTTCACAACAAAAGGATCTGGAAGATGTCTACGACAAGCTAGAAGACTTAGAAAACCGCAGCCGCAGATCCAACCTGCGGTTAAAAGGAATACCAGAATCAATAGGACCTAAGGAATTACATACATATTTAACCAGCCTCTTTCAAGGTATCACTGGTTCAGGAGGAGAAGGCAAATTCCAGATGGAGAGGGCCCATAGGGCACTCCGACCTAAACCTAAGGGGGAAGACCCTCCTAGAGATGTTATTATAAAGATGCTTCGCTTCCAAGAAAGGGAAGAAATACTTGCAGCAGCAAGGAAAAACCCTACATTTAAACATCAAGGGAACATCATTCAGTTCTTTCAAGATCTCTGTCTGCGGACCCTACAAAGAAGAAGTTCTCTCAGAGCTCTCACATCCCTGCTACGCAAAAATCAAATTCCTTATAGATGGGGCTTCCCCTTCGCCCTCCACATAATGTGGGAAAACAGATCATTCTCTATCAGGGAACCCCAGGAGATCCCAGAAGCTTGCCGCAGACTGAGGATGGATCCTCCGGCTCTAGAGCATCAGGAGTCCACTTCGACCCAGAGTCAGCAGGGGGGACAGCCTCGTCAGAAACAGTGGTCCAAGATACCGGAGAAGAAGCGTAAATCCTGAGGCTCTGAGAATTCACAGGATCTTACAGCAGTTGGAAGAGTTATGGGTTTTTTTTTTCCCCCAGATCTCAGCTGGGGGAGGCTGGGGTACTATGTGCCAGCACTTGGAGCCCAGAAGGACGCTAAGCAAAGGACAGATAAGTAAAATGGTGTTGTTTTGACTTTGTATGTTCTGTTGTTCTGTTTCTGTATAACTACTATGTCACAAGATTGGGGGGAAGAGACTCAGGGTGGTCTTGGCAACATGAACCAGGAAACTGGTCATATGGAGAAGGACTTTTATTGTGTTCAACCCCCATGGACTCCTACCAGAGACATATTAATGCAAAAGTCGTTATTGTTGGAGATGTTCATGGAAGTTGAGAGTTATGCTTATTGTGATAGGCCAAAAGAGACTTTGTGATACTGCTGATAGAGTTGGTTTCCGTTCTTTTTTTGCACTGATGATTGTATGTTTTTCTATTCTCTTTTCTTCATATATCTTTATATATTAGAGGTATTGCCATAATAAGTTATTCTCGTTGCTATCCGCACTTAGGAACAGCAAGGTGTGGATCCCGATGGAGAGTAACACAGTTTATGTTTCTATGTTTTTTGTTCATTGTTATGTGTTTTTTTTACTTTTATTAAACCAGGTGTTTCCTTCCAGGTACGTTAATAGGACATTGGGGAGGAGATGGGGGGTAAGGGTGACGCAGACTCCGAAAGATGTGAAGGTAAGAGAGGATGACCAGGGTGCTGACGACTTGGCCAAGATGAGATATACAAGGAGGCAGAGGGAAGATGTAGGGAGCTTTACTAATGCCACATAATTTAAGACTCATATCGCATAATGTTAGGGGCTTGAATTCAGACACTAAAAGGCGAACTGCTATGACACATTATCTAAGAGAAAAAGCAGATATCATATACCTCCAAGAGACACACTTTATTTCCCAGACAATTCCAAAATATTGGACACATCAGTTCCCCCATCATTTTCACTCTACAACGGACTCAAAAAAAAGGGGGGTCTCAATTTTACTACATAAATCCCTAGACTTTGTTTTAGATAGTGAGATTAAGGATAAAGAGGGTAGGTTTGTGATAGTTAGAGGCACAATTCAAAATACTAGAGTTACCCTTTGTAATGTGTATGCGCCTAACGAAACACAGAACGCCTTCTTCGGGAAGATCTCACAACACCTCACACAATGGTCACAAGAGAGAATCATTCTAGCGGGAGATTTCAATGTTGCCATGCTCCCTTTTTCAGGGGGAGGCCCTGGGGGACTAACAAGTAAACAGCATCGACATAACACCATTGTTAAGTCAATCAGGGAGTCATTGGAAGCACACAATCTCGTAGATTCCTGGGAGGCGGTGGGCAACGCTAAACATGACTACACTTATTACTCCCCAGCACATAATTCATACTCCACACTAGACTATGTTTTTGTCAGTCAGATCCTAGCCCCTAATCTAGTGTCATCAGGTACGCAGACTTGTGTCTGGTCAGATCATTCGATAGTAAATTTAGACTTGACAGGTATTTTAAATTTCACACGACCCAGGTCATGGACATTTAATCCAACACTACTGAAGAGTCCAGGAATACAGGAGAGGATAATAATAGCATTAAGAGAATACTGGCATTTAAACAATGGCTCCACAAACAATCCATTAATGACATGGGCAGCACATAAAGCGGTCTTGAGAGGCCTATTCATTAAAGAGAAAGCGTTAGTGGTAAAACAATCAGCGCAGGCAGCGAAAACACTCCAGAAAGAAATAGAAACTCTTGAGAAGGAACATAAACGCTCTCTCTCTTCGAGAGTTTACAAGTCCCTCCAGTCTAAAAGACAGGAACTGGCCAAAATCTTAAACGAGTTCTCTATCCGAGCGGCTTTGAGATTGAGAGCACACTACTATGTGTACGCCAACAAGCCAGATAAATATCTGGCACATAAACTGAGGGAGAGAACAAGGTCCTTTGCTATACCCTCCATTTACAGTCAGACCGGGGCCCCCACTTCAAACCCTCAGGAAATAACTGAAACATTTGCTAGGTATTATGAGAATCTATATGATGGGAAAAAGGTATCCCCGGGGGATCTTGGACGGCAAACAGATGACTTTTTTAGACAGGCTGATTTGCCGGTTATTCAAGAGGCAGATCTGGCGAAACTTAATGAAGACATCTCAGCCACCGAAATACTATCAGTAATTAAAGACCTCAAGTCGGGCAAGGCGGCAGGCCCAGACGGCCTTACGGGGGAGTATTATAAATTATTTAAGAGGGAGCTGTTGCCTCACCTCCTAACTCTTTATAATGGGATACTCGCGGGAGAGGACATACCCAAAGAAATGCTCCAGGCCAAAATAGTTGTAATACCCAAACCAGGGAAAAACCCGAAATATTGTCAAAACTATAGGCCAATTTCCCTAATTAATACAGATCTTAAAATTTTCACAAAGATCATGGCAAATAGACTTAAAATGTTTTTACCCTCACTGATACATAAAGACCAAGTGGGATTTATTAAGGATAGAGAGGCCCCTGATAATGTTAGGAGAATTGTAACCCTGGTAGACTTTTTATCCCAGTCTAAAACGCCATCTCTCCTTCTATCACTAGACGCGGAAAAGGCGTTCGATAGGGTAGATTGGAAGTTTATGTTTAGAGTATTAGAAAAAATGGGTTTTGAAGGAGCCTTTGTAAGAGCACTTGCGAGCATATATTCAAGACCAACAGCAGTAGTGGGAGCGGCTGGGTACATTTCTAGGCCCATAGATATCTTAAACGGGACTCGCCAGGGTTGTCCGCTGTCTCCGCTTTTGTTTGCCATTAGCATTGAACCACTAGCAGCGTTTATCAGGCACTCAACAGACGTGAGGGGAGTGGAGATAGCTAATGAAGAATATAAATTAACATTATTCGCTGATGATGTCTTGTTGACTTTAACCAGACCTCTGATCTCTTTGCCTTGTCTGTATGATATCCTGGGAAGGTACTCAGAAATTTCGGGTTATAGGATTAACCTAGATAAATGCGAGGCTCTACCGATATGTCTGCCATCACATACAAAAAAAATAATAGAAATAAATTTTAGCCTAGTATGGGCAAAAAGTCATATCACATATTTGGGGGTCAGGATTAACAGTTCTTTCTCAGACTTGTATAGCTTAAATTTCATGCATATTTTCAAAATCATCAGGAGAGATCTGAACAATTGGAAAAAAGGTAAATTCTCGTGGTATGGTAGATTGTCGGCTATCAAAATGAACGTACTTCCCAGGGTGTTGTACCTTTTCAGAGCTTTGCCAATTGGGATTCCCCTAGCAGATTTGAATGCCCTACAATCAGATCTATTTCGCTTTTTGAGGGGAGAGGGGAGGGCTAGGATAGCTTCACAGCTTTTGAAGCAACATAGACAGGTGGGGGGAGTGGGGGTCCCGAATCTACTAGATTACTACCAGGCCTCTAGGTTGGCACAATCTTCCGTGTTAGCCAAAAATTCCCAGGAGGTCATCTGGCCAAAAATTGAAGCTGATCTGGCGGGATGTGAGAGCCCGGCGGATGTCTTGTGGGAACCAGAGCTGAAAACAAAAACACTCGCTTTTAGATCAGCAGTAACAATGGAGACAACACATAATTGGCATAAAGTTACCAAACAGTTGGGTCTAATATCCCCGGGGTCCTTGTCTCTCCCTTTGAAGTTTTTACTGCCCTCTGAACTTAGAAAGGTGGTGGGAAAATGGGAAAATAAGGGGTTATATAGGGTGGCGGATTTTCTTGATAAAAATAAAATCCTTACTTTTAATCAGATTAGGGATAAAATCCAACCTCACATTTTAAAGTGGTATCTTTACCTACAGATATCATCAGCCATAGCTAAATACACTCTTAAAAGAATAAACCAACCTTTGTCTGCCTTGGAGCGCATTTGCAATACGCAATCAAGAGGGAAACAGGTGATATCTCAGTTATATTTAATGCTCCAAGACAAGAAAGCTAATCTCAAATCTCCTCTTATGGAGAGATGGGAGAAAGATGTAGGTGAACCAAAGGAAAAAGAATCCTGGGAGACAATATTATTTGAGACTAGTAAGGGAATGATTAGTGCAGATATGAGGGAAAACTGTTTGAAGGTGGCATTTAGGTGGTATCTTACCCCGGAAAGGACAGCATACATTTCTTCCCTGAACTCGGCAGCTTGCTATAGAGGATGCGGGTTGAGGGGGTCATATAGACATATGTGGTGGGACTGCCCAAAAGTTCGTCCATTATGGACGAGACTTTCGAAGCTACTGTGTGACACGCTAGGTGAAGTCATTGAATTGACTATAACTCAGGGACTCCTGAACGAGAAGGTGAGACCGCTGAATGCGGCAATCAACACTTTTATTAAAACTCTATGTACATGCTTACGCATTTGTATAGCTAGACATTGGAAGGTGGGGGCACCGAGCTGGACAGAGGTAATGGATAAGATAAAGGATACTTACACAATGGCAGAAATGGTAGCATGGTCGCAAGGGAAGGTGGAGCACTTTCAGAAAGTATGGTTTTACTGGGTGATAAGTGGAAACTCAACCTCTGCTAATATCACAGAGGGAATTGAAAGAAGTGGACCAGAACATTAGGGCAGAGACAGAGAATCTGACACAAATACCTTTACGTATGACACCTTCACATCTGAAAAAGAATGATATATATAGAAGTTTTATGATTGACGACTGTTTGATTGAATGGTAGATACTTGGAGTTTAGGGAAACACCTGGTAGAGGGGGGAGGGGGGTAGAGGGAGTTTAAGGGGATTTTATTTTCATTTTTTCACTTCTATTAACTGACAATGTCTTGCTTAAATCTACTATCTGTTCAACTCAACAATAGAGTTATTTGGAATTCTCATGGATAAGTTACTATGTATAATATTCATCTGTTGTTAATTGCCAAAATAGTCGTGCATATCTATTTATGGGACATATGCAAGTGCTATTGTCAATCTTTGTTTATTTATCTTATGTATTAACTGGTTGTAAGAAAATCAATAAAAAGTATTTCAACTAAAATATAAAATTTCTGTCTTACTATTTTTTAATATATTTTTTATCAACATCAATTGATATATTTTTATATATATATTTTTTATAATATCCTGTTCCCTATGTAGTTATGTTAGTAATATTTTAGATCTAATATTTATTACTAATTACTATTTTTAATTTTTTTTTTTAAATGTGTACAATACTGTTGATTAATATTGGTATGTATATATTTGGATCGATGGATGTATGTGTATGTGTGTGTATATATATATGTAGGTGCATATAATTATGTATATATATCTATATTTTTTTTAGTGCAGAGATTTATATGTTTTTTACAGCTTCTAAGCTTAATTTATGTATCTACATATCTACTTTTTATTATTATGTACTACACTGGTTATTATCATCATCATAACTTTTTTTATTATGTTTTTAATGCATTGATTTTTATATTGTCTATATCAATAATAATTGTGATATTTTAGGTACTATCACTATTTTATTATATGGTATAGAGTGGTCACATTATTTATTTAAGGTCTTTTTATTTCTATATATTTATTATTATCCAATTGTGCTATGTTTCGTATGATGCGGTATTGGTCCACCTTAAATGTGTGAATAGTACAGACGATCGGGTCTCATGACATGGTCATATGACCCTGTTTAGACCAATCACGCATCAGGAAGTTTAATCCAATGAACCGCGAGCTAGTGTAACCAATCAGTGAACGGCAATTTCGTCCGTGGTCACACGCCGCGGGTTTTTAAATCACTCTTGATCTGAATGTGTAAGTATCTCCGTACTTCTATGCCTCTGAGGAAGAAGGCAACTTCGAAACGCGTCAGGGACGCAGTACGGTACCAACTGAGTGATTTTTATTTGCTGGGCTGGTGCATTATTTGATTCGCCACTTGATGTCCTATTATTGGTTTTTAACTTACCTCATATTGATTGAGGTCGCTTAGTGTGAGTGGGCTGACATCTGAGGCTTATATATGTGTGTATGTTTTAGTTAATAAAGGCGTACTTCACTATTGTTGGGCACTTTTGTCTGTTTCCTTTTCACATATCCTCTGAGACATCTGACTGGGTGGCGAAGATTCTGCACTCAACCCGGTTTTCCACAGCACATTGGATATATTGTTTCATTTACATCAGTGAACCAGCTTACGGATGACAACCTACATTGACCCTGGAACAACATCTACACTTTGGTGATCACTTACCTCATACGGATTGAGGTTGCCTGAAGTAAGTTCTTAGTTATAGGGGCTGTTTTTTGCCCCACAATTTTACACTCCGCAGAAGAAAGGCGCAGAATATAAACTCTTTTGACCTGATATTCTTTCTAGCCGTGGAGACAAACTGGGAGTCTCCACAAATCTTTTTTCAGCAGCCTTTCTGAACATCTAAATAGATCTGTGGACTTGTGCTATTACGCATATGTATTTGTATTTATTTTAGTTATATTATACGGGATTTATTATACCGTACTGTTCACATTTATGACCATTATTTATGTACTTACACATACATTTATATTTATACGTCACTTAATAGAACTAATACAGCGCGGGTATCACGTCTTTTTCACATACTTTTATTCATCCCTTTGTTTTCTGCTGCTGTTTAATTCGTTCTCTATTCTGTGGCGGTATAAATCTAATTATTAATTTAATTACTTATTTTCTATATTGAACTATTGTGTATTTCTTTTATGATTGTTTAAACAAGTGACCACTCGATTTACCAGTGTATACATTGTGTAGTTATAATAACATATATATATATACATATATATATATACACTGTGTGCAGAATTATTAGGCAAATGAGTATTTTGACCACATCATCCTCTTTATGCATGTTGTCTTACTCCAAGCTGTATAGGCTCGAAAGCCTACTACCAATTAAGCATATTAGGTGATGTGCATCTCTGTAATGAGAAGGGGTGTGGTCTAATGACATCAACACCCTATATCAGGTGTGCATAATTATTAGGCAACTTTCTTTCCTTTGGCAAAATGGGTCAAAAGAAGGACTTGACAGGCTCAGAAAAGTCAAAAATAGTGAGATATCTTGCAGAGGGATGCAGCACTCTTAAAATTGCAAAGCTTCTGAAGCGTGATTATCGAACAATCAAGCGTTTCATTCAAAATAGTCAACAGGGTCGCAAGAAGCGTGTGGAAAAACCAAGGCGCAAAATAACTGCCCATGAACTGAGAAAAGTCAAGCGTGCAGCTGCCAAGATGCCACTTGCCACCAGTTTGGCCATATTTCAGAGCTGCAACATCACTGGAGTGCCCAAAAGCACAAGGTGTGCAATACTCAGAGACATGGCCAAGGTAAGAAAGGCTGAAAGACGACCACCACTGAACAAGACACACAAGCTGAAATGTCAAGACTGGGCCAAGAAATATCTCAAGACTGATTTTTCTAAGGTTTTATGGACTGATGAAATGAGAGTGAGTCTTGATGGGCCAGATGGATGGGCCCGTGGCTGGATTGGTAAAGGGCAGAGAGCTCCAGTCCGACTCAGACGCCAGCAAGGTGGAGGTGGAGTACTGGTTTGGGCTGGTATCATCAAAGATGAGCTTGTGGGGCCTTTTCGGGTTGAGGATGGAGTCAAGCTCAACTCCCAGTCCTACTGCCAGTTTCTGGAAGACACCTTCTTCAAGCAGTGGTACAGGAAGAAGTCTGCATCCTTCAAGAAAAACATGATTTTCATGCAGGACAATGCTCCATCACACGCGTCCAAGTACTCCACAGCGTGGCTGGCAAGAAAGGGTATAAAAGAAGAAAATCTAATGACATGGCCTCCTTGTTCACCTGATCTGAACCCCATTGAGAACCTGTGGTCCATCATCAAATGTGAGATTTACAAGGAGGGAAAACAGTACACCTCTCTGAACAGTGTCTGGGAGGCTGTGGTTGCTGCTGCACGCAATGTTGATGGTGAACAGATCAAAACACTGACAGAATCCATGGATGGCAGGCTTTTGAGTGTCCTTGCAAAGAAAGGTGGCTATATTGGTCACTGATTTGTTTTTGTTTTGTTTTTTGAATGTCAGAAATGTATATTTGTGAATGTTGAGATGTTATATTGGTTTCACTGGTAAAAATAAATAATTGAAATGGGTATATATTTGTTTTTTGTTAAGTTGCCTAATAATTATGCACAGTAATAGTCACCTGCACACATAGATATCCCCCTAAAATAGCTATAACTAAAAACAAACTAAAAACTACTTCCAAAACTATTCAGCTTTGATATTAATGAGTTTTTTGGGTTCATTGAGAACATGGTTGTTGTTCAATAATAAAATTAATCCTCAAAAATGCAACTTGCCTAATAATTCTGCACTCCCTGTATATATATATGATTTTAGCTCTTTTTATTAGTATTATTTTTTGAGATTTTTTATTCATTTCTGGCTACATCCATTATTTGTTATATCAATCTAATCTATTATGTCTACCTTTGAATATGGGGCCTATTTTGACCCCTCCACAAAAAATCGAAATTTATCTATCTCAGAGGAACAACTTACATTAGAAGGGAATTTGGCAATAACTGACCCAAAGAAACTGTTTGAAAAACTGGAAAAACTTAGTAAAAAACAGTTACTTAACTGGCATGATAGCCATAACCTTGAGAGATATAAAAAATATCAGATCATCCCTAAAGGTTTGAGATTGGAGAAAACTCCAATTTTTGAAGATACAGAAATAGAACTGTTAACAGAATGGGAAACAGCTCTTGAAACCTGTTCTCAAACCTTTATTAATATCCTAATTAAGTATCGAAATAAAAAAGTAGATACTTTAACTGATCAGATTAAGGATATTAGAGAACGATTAAACATGTTCAGGGGTGATGTATATTATAAGGAATTAGATACTAATAACAAACGGAAAATAGATATTTTTGAAAAAACTGTGGAGAATAAGAAAAAGAATAAATTCCTGAGAGATTATCAGGTAAAGAAAGATCAGAATTCAGCCAGAAATGAAAATGAGGAACATGAAACTGATATGAATGCAGAGGAGGCAGGGCATAATAATATTGAAACACATGGGGAAGTTTTTGAACAACAATCGTTGGATGAATGCATATATTCTCCTGATTATGCTGTAAATAGAGATTTTAACAGTTTTATCAAATTTAATGAAAAACAGAAAGAACTACAAACAAAGGGTAACCAGGTCCAGGATCTGTATAGGAATCCGCATTATATTAAAAACACAAAAGGGAATGGTACTAATAATTTTAATAAATTAAAAGCAACCAACAGGAATTTCTACCAACATCCAAATATGGGTGCTATCCCCAAAAAAGGAACCCAATACACCAATGGTTACTATGGGTCCCATCATAGACTAAATAGTAACACAAACGAAAGAGTTGGAAAGGGTTTCCAATTGGGAAATAAATATGAACCTTTATCGGATGATTACTATCCCAATAGACAACATAATAAACAAAAAGGCAGAAAGATTAGTCAATCCCATCATCATTTTTTAGGGGGAAACCAAAGAAAACACTCACATCTTACACCTCAAAGAAACATAAGGCAAGAAAAAGAATATTTAAATCACCCACCAATAGAATCACCACAGTGGAGGAGAGTCCCCCCAAAACAACAAAAAAGAAGATGGGAAGAAGAAGAAAGAGAGGGTGTAGAGCAGGTAGAAAGGTACAATCCAAAAAGAACAAAGTCAATAACACACTGACGACAAATGATGTTGGTTTTGTAAAAATTTTTAATCTCTCAAACAGGGTGTTTTCAGATAGGGAATTGGATATTCTGAAAAAAGGTTTATCCTTTGTACCTACCAAGGGCCCAAATTCCTTTGGTCTTTTCATAGATCTACATAAGTATATTAGAAAGTTAACTCTCAAGAGACACTTTGAAAAATCTAAGAAAGATAAAATTGCTCTTCTGGATCAAGCTGATCCAATTAGTTTAGATGATCAAGATATAGAAGCCATATTGGCACTTGAAAGCTTATCTGAGGCTAATATACCTCTGGATATTTGTTTATCATATGGGGCTCATACCGATTTTAAACCACCATCTACCTTTTTCCTGATACACTCAAGGGGTAATTTTATCCCAGTCTTTGCAAATTTAGTAGAAGAAGAACTAACTAATTTATGTCAAGACTACAAGATAAAGAATGATAATTTGTCTTTAAAAGACAAACAAACTCTTGAGAGTCTTAAACAAGACAAAGAGATAGTTATAAGGGAGGCGGACAAGGGAGGCAGTATTGTGGTCCAAAATAGAACTGAATATATGTTGGAGGCATACAAGCTTTTGAATGATACTACAATATATAAAAAAATAGATTCAGATCCTACTGATGTATTCCTTAGGGAATACAGATCACTGCTTGATAAAGCCAAACACCATAAAATATTAAATGATAACGAATGGAAATTTCTGGATCAGAAATATCCAAGATTGGCAACATTCTATCATCTGCCTAAAATACACAAACACGCTACTTGTCCACCGGGTAGACCTATTGTGTCCGGAATTGGTTCATTAACAACGAAACTTTCAGAATATGTGGACACTTATTTACAGCCCTTGGTTCCCCTCATGAAATCTTATTTAAGGGATACACCTCATACCCTGCAAAAAGTTACTAATATAAAATGGGAACCACATTACAAATGGGTCTCTCTTGATGTTAGTGCCCTTTATACCAATATACCCCATACCCTAGGTATAAAGGCAATTGAGTTTTGGCTGGACTCATTAACTACACTTGACAACAACCGTAAGGCTTTCATTTTGGAATCAATCAAATTTATATTAGAAAGAAATTACTTTTGTTTCAATGAGGAATTTTTCTTACAGGTAAGCGGAACGGCAATGGGCACCAAATTTGCCCCCAGTTTCGCGAACCTTTATATGGGATTCTGGGAGGAACAACAAATATGGGCAAACAACCCTTATTCGGAATGTATTGTCACTTGGATGAGATTTATTGACGATATTTTACTTATTTGGAAGGGTGACAATGATTCCCTAAAAAACTTCATGATGTATATTAATAACAATGAATACAATCTCAATTTTACAGATAAAATAAATAGTAGTGAGATTGAATTTCTAGATCTTGTCCTCTATCATCATGATGGTAAAATCCTGAGTAAATTATACAAAAAACTGACTGACAGCAATGGATATTTAAACGCAAAGAGCTGTCATAATCCAAGCTGGATTAATAATATCCCTTATGGCCAGTTTCAACGTCTGAGGAGAAACTGTAGTAAAATAGAGGACTTTATAAGGGAATCAATGATATTGAAAGAAAAATTTCGTGCCAAAGGATATTCTGAAAAAGTAGTTGATATTGCGTACAATAAGGCTATGGATCTGGATAGAAATGTTTTACTATTTGGGGATACCCATACACAAACTTATGAGGAAGGATTACAGATTAATAAAATTGAGAATACTACGACTAAGAGAAAAAAGACTGGAGTAAATATGATTACCACATACAATGAGGGAGCTGCAGACATCAAGAAAATCTTCCAAAAACATTGGCACATACTAAAAAAAGATAAACTACTTGATGACATAACTAGTATGGGGCCAAGTATGATTTTTAGAAAAAATAAAAACTTAAAATCAATATTAGCCCCGAGTAAATTAAAGAAACCTGTATCCAAGACTAATTGGTTAGAAAGAAGATCAATTGGTTTCTTTAAATGCAACAGAGCAAATTGTGTATCATGCAGCCACCATTATTCTTGTAATAAAGTGACTAAAAAGGTGATCTCCAGCTCAAATAACAAAGAAGTAGAGATTAATGCACTTGTAAATTGCAGAACTGACTTCGTCGTGTACCTACTCCAATGTGGGTGTGGCCTACAATATGTGGGTCGCACGACACGCCCCTATAAGAAACGCTTACTTGAGCATATTACGAATATAAAGAATGGGGAAAAGTCACACAATCTGTCTGCACATTACCTGTCCTTTCATAATCAAGATCCATCATGCCTTAAAGGTTCTATTATTGAATTTATTAAATTTGCTCCTAATGAAGATAGGGAGTTAACTTTAAGGAAACGAGAAACCTTTTGGATACATACCCTGGATACCAAAATACCAAAAGGTCTCAATAAAGATATTGATCTGGCTGCGTTTTTAATATAAAATATAAAATTTCTGTCTTACTATTTTTTAATATATTTTTTATCAACATCAATTGATATATTTTTATATATATTTTTTATAATATCCTGTTCCCTATGTAGTTATGTTAGTAATATTTTAGATCTAATATTTATTACTAATTACTATTTTTAATTTTTTTTTTTAAATGTGTACAATACTGTTGATTAATATTGGTATGTATATATTTGGATCGATGGATGTATGTGTATGTGTGTGTATATATATGTAGGTGCATATAATTATGTATATATATCTATATATTTTTTTAGTGCAGAGATTTATATGTTTTTTACAGCTTCTAAGCTTAATTTATGTATCTACATATCTACTTTTTATTATTATGTACTACACTGGTTATTATCATCATCATAACTTTTTTTATTATGTTTTTAATGCATTGATTTTTATATTGTCTATATCAATAATAATTGTGATATTTTAGGTACTATCACTATTTTATTATATGGTATAGAGTGGTCACATTATTTATTTAAGGTCTTTTTATTTCTATATATTTATTATTATCCAATTGTGCTATGTTTCGTATGATGCGGTATTGGTCCACCTTAAATGTGTGAATAGTACAGACGATCGGGTCTCATGACATGGTCATATGACCCTGTTTAGACCAATCACGCATCAGGAAGTTTAATCCAATGAACCGCGAGCTAGTGTAACCAATCAGTGAACGGCAATTTCGTCCGTGGTCACACGCCGCAGGTTTTTAAATCACTCTTGATCTGAATGTGTAAGTATCTCCGTACTTCTATCCCTCTGAGGAAGGAGGCAACTTCGAAACGCGTCAGGGACGCAGTACGGTACCAACTGAGTGATTTTTATTTGCTGGGCTGGTGCATTATTTGATTTGCCACTTGATGTCCTATTATTGGTTTTTAACTTACCTCATATTGATTGAGGTCGCTTAGTGTGAGTGGGCTGACATCTGAGGCTTATATATGTGTGTATGTTTTAGTTAATAAAGGCGTACTTCACTATTGTTGGGCACTTTTGTCTGTTTCCTTTTCACATATCCTCGGAGACATCTGACTGGGTGGCGAAGATTCTGCACTCAACCCGGTTTTCCACAGCACATTGGATATATTGTTTCATTTACATCAGTGAACCAGCTTACGGATGACAACCTACATTGACCCTGGAACAACATCTACACTTTGGTGATCACTTACCTCATACGGATTGAGGTTGCCTGAAGTAAGTTCTTAGTTATAGGGGCTGTTTTTTGCCCCACAATTTTACACTCCGCAGAAGAAAGGCGCAGAATATAAACTCTTTTGACCTGATATATATATATATATATATATATATATATATATATATATATATATATATATATATATATATATATATATATATATGATATAAAAAGTCTACACACCCCTGTTAAAATGTCAGGTTTCTGTGATGTAAAAAAAATAGACAAAGATAAATCATTTCAGAACTTTTTCCACCTTTAATGTGACCTATAAACTGTACAACTTGATTGAAAAACAAACTGAAACTTCTAGGTGGAGGGAAGTAAAAATAAAAAATAAAATAATATGGTTGTATACGTGTGAACACCCTCTTATAACTGGGGATGTAGCTGTGTTTAAAATTGAGCAATCATATTCAAAATCATGTTAAATAGGAGTCAGTACACACCTGCCATCATTTAAAATGCTTCTGATAAACCCCAAATAAAGTTCAGCTGTTCTAGTAGGTCTTTCCTGACATTTTCTTAGTTGCAACCTACAGCAAAAGCCATCGTTCGCAGAGAACTTCCAAAGCATCAGAGGGATCTCATCGTTAAAAGGTATCAGTCAGGAGAACGGTACAAAAGAATTTCCAAGGCATTAGATATACCATGGAACACAGTGAAGACAGTCATCATCAAGTGGAGAAAATATGGCGCAACAGTGACATTACCAAGAACTGGACGTCCCTCCAAAATTGATGAAAAGACAAGAAGAAAACTGGTCTGGGAGGCTGCCAAGAGGCCTACAGCACCATTAAAGGAGCTGCAGGAATATCTATCAAGTACTAGCTGTGTGGCGCATGTGACAACAATTGCCATATTCTTCATATGTCTGGGCTATGGGAAGAGTGGCAAGACGGAAGTCTTTGCTAACGAAAAAAACATCCAAGCCCAGCTAAATTTTGCAAAAACACATCTGAAGTGTCCCAAAAGCATGTCACAAAAGGTGTTCTGGTTTGATGAAACCAAGATTAAACTTTTTGGCCATAATTCCAAAAGATATGTTCGGCACAAAAACAACACTGCACGACAGAGGGGGCGGAGCCGGCCGAGGTAGAGAATGGCCGCACAACGCTGAAGCTCTAGCTTAACCGACCTCCTATAGGCAACCAACAAAGCAACCCATGCCTATGCTAAAGTACCGATAAAATTCGGCAAAGTTATGCGTTCTCTGCACTGAGACAGTCTAAAGCGGGGATACTGCAAAGTTAAAAGGAACACAAAGCCAGCGGGGACAAACATATGTGTAGCAGCCCACCCTCACCTGGAAGCGGTAACAAAACATACCTTTCTAACAGCTGACAAAAATAAAGGTGAGGCCGGGATCCATACTCGACCGGGGCGTATACTTGGATACAGAGGATAGTGCTGCAGCCGGAGGAAGAGCCAAGTCTGGAGGAACTTAGTGGAGGGCTGCTGGGCTCCGAATAGCAGTGCTGCGGTAATTACATAGCAACTTAACCTGCGCTAGGTAAAAGGTTGGGTAAGCCGTCAAGGTATAATTAGCTCAAGTGTGGATTGAGTATAACAGCTATACACACTGAACGGTAACCACCAATACTAACCCAGGGAAAGACCGCATCAGGATCAGGCTGCAGTAAACCCGACCCAGAAGGGATATTGCTGACCCAGAGTAGCTGCCCATAAAACGGGTAGGCGACAGGAGAGGAACTGCAACTATCGACATCATTTTTATTACAAACGCCGGACTGTAACTGAAGAGCTTAGAAATAAGGGAGCCGCTGCAGGCAGAGGAGAGGATTATCGGGGCACAGTCCGGAGTAAGAAAGACAGTCAAAAATTATTTTAGTTATATTATACGGGATTTATTATACCGTACTGTTCACATTTATGACCATTATTTATGTACTTACACATACATTTATATTTATACGTCACTTAATAGAACTAATACAGCGCGGGTATCACGTCTTTTTCACATACTTTTATTCATCCCTTTGTTTTCTGCTGCTGTTTAATTCGTTCTCTATTCTGTGGCGGTATAAATCTAATTATTAATTTAATTACTTATTTTCTATATTGAACTATTGTGTATTTCTTTTATGATTGTTTAAACAAGTGACCACTCGATTTACCAGTGTATACATTGTGTAGTTATAATAACATATATATATATACATATATATATATACACTGTGTGCAGAATTATTAGGCAAATGAGTATTTTGACCACATCATCCTCTTTATGCATGTTGTCTTACTCCAAGCTGTATAGGCTCGAAAGCCTACTACCAATTAAGCATATTAGGTGATGTGCATCTCTGTAATGAGAAGGGGTGTGGTCTAATGACATCAACACCCTATATCAGGTGTGCATAATTATTAGGCAACTTTCTTTCCTTTGGCAAAATGGGTCAAAAGAAGGACTTGACAGGCTCAGAAAAGTCAAAAATAGTGAGATATCTTGCAGAGGGATGCAGCACTCTTAAAATTGCAAAGCTTCTGAAGCGTGATTATCGAACAATCAAGCGTTTCATTCAAAATAGTCAACAGGGTCGCAAGAAGCGTGTGGAAAAACCAAGGCGCAAAATAACTGCCCATGAACTGAGAAAAGTCAAGCGTGCAGCTGCCAAGATGCCACTTGCCACCAGTTTGGCCATATTTCAGAGCTGCAACATCACTGGAGTGCCCAAAAGCACAAGGTGTGCAATACTCAGAGACATGGCCAAGGTAAGAAAGGCTGAAAGACGACCACCACTGAACAAGACACACAAGCTGAAATGTCAAGACTGGGCCAAGAAATATCTCAAGACTGATTTTTCTAAGGTTTTATGGACTGATGAAATGAGAGTGAGTCTTGATGGGCCAGATGGATGGGCCCGTGGCTGGATTGGTAAAGGGCAGAGAGCTCCAGTCCGACTCAGACGCCAGCAAGGTGGAGGTGGAGTACTGGTTTGGGCTGGTATCATCAAAGATGAGCTTGTGGGGCCTTTTCGGGTTGAGGATGGAGTCAAGCTCAACTCCCAGTCCTACTGCCAGTTTCTGGAAGACACCTTCTTCAAGCAGTGGTACAGGAAGAAGTCTGCATCCTTCAAGAAAAACATGATTTTCATGCAGGACAATGCTCCATCACACGCGTCCAAGTACTCCACAGCGTGGCTGGCAAGAAAGGGTATAAAAGAAGAAAATCTAATGACATGGCCTCCTTGTTCACCTGATCTGAACCCCATTGAGAACCTGTGGTCCATCATCAAATGTGAGATTTACAAGGAGGGAAAACAGTACACCTCTCTGAACAGTGTCTGGGAGGCTGTGGTTGCTGCTGCACGCAATGTTGATGGTGAACAGATCAAAACACTGACAGAATCCATGGATGGCAGGCTTTTGAGTGTCCTTGCAAAGAAAGGTGGCTATATTGGTCACTAATTTGTTTTTGTTTTGTTTTTTGAATGTCAGAAATGTATATTTGTGAATGTTGAGATGTTATATTGGTTTCACTGGTAAAAATAAATAATTGAAATGGGTATATATTTGTTTTTTGTTAAGTTGCCTAATAATTATGCACAGTAATAGTCACCTGCACACATAGATATCCCCCTAAAATAGCTATAACTAAAAACAAACTAAAAACTACTTCCAAAACTATTCAGCTTTGATATTAATGAGTTTTTTGGGTTCATTGAGAACATGGTTGTTGTTCAATAATAAAATTAATCCTCAAAAATGCAACTTGCCTAATAATTCTGCACTCCCTGTATATATATATGATTTTAGCTCTTTTTATTAGTATTATTTTTTGAGATTTTTTATTCATTTCTGGCTACATCCATTATTTGTTATATCAATCTAATCTATTATGTCTACCTTTGAATATGGGGCCTATTTTGACCCCTCCACAAAAAATCGAAATTTATCTATCTCAGAGGAACAACTTACATTAGAAGGGAATTTGGCAATAACTGACCCAAAGAAACTGTTTGAAAAACTGGAAAAACTTAGTAAAAAACAGTTACTTAACTGGCATGATAGCCATAACCTTGAGAGATATAAAAAATATCAGATCATCCCTAAAGGTTTGAGATTGGAGAAAACTCCAATTTTTGAAGATACAGAAATAGAACTGTTAACAGAATGGGAAACAGCTCTTGAAACCTGTTCTCAAACCTTTATTAATATCCTAATTAAGTATCGAAATAAAAAAGTAGATACTTTAACTGATCAGATTAAGGATATTAGAGAACGATTAAACATGTTCAGGGGTGATGTATATTATAAGGAATTAGATACTAATAACAAACGGAAAATAGATATTTTTGAAAAAACTGTGGAGAATAAGAAAAAGAATAAATTCCTGAGAGATTATCAGGTAAAGAAAGATCAGAATTCAGCCAGAAATGAAAATGAGGAACATGAAACTGATATGAATGCAGAGGAGGCAGGGCATAATAATATTGAAACACATGGGGAAGTTTTTGAACAACAATCGTTGGATGAATGCATATATTCTCCTGATTATGCTGTAAATAGAGATTTTAACAGTTTTATCAAATTTAATGAAAAACAGAAAGAACTACAAACAAAGGGTAACCAGGTCCAGGATCTGTATAGGAATCCGCATTATATTAAAAACACAAAAGGGAATGGTACTAATAATTTTAATAAATTAAAAGCAACCAACAGGAATTTCTACCAACATCCAAATATGGGTGCTATCCCCAAAAAAGGAACCCAATACACCAATGGTTACTATGGGTCCCATCATAGACTAAATAGTAACACAAACGAAAGAGTTGGAAAGGGTTTCCAATTGGGAAATAAATATGAACCTTTATCGGATGATTACTATCCCAATAGACAACATAATAAACAAAAAGGCAGAAAGATTAGTCAATCCCATCATCATTTTTTAGGGGGAAACCAAAGAAAACACTCACATCTTACACCTCAAAGAAACATAAGGCAAGAAAAAGAATATTTAAATCACCCACCAATAGAATCACCACAGTGGAGGAGAGTCCCCCCAAAACAACAAAAAAGAAGATGGGAAGAAGAAGAAAGAGAGGGTGTAGAGCAGGTAGAAAGGTACAATCCAAAAAGAACAAAGTCAATAACACACTGACGACAAATGATGTTGGTTTTGTAAAAATTTTTAATCTCTCAAACAGGGTGTTTTCAGATAGGGAATTGGATATTCTGAAAAAAGGTTTATCCTTTGTACCTACCAAGGGCCCAAATTCCTTTGGTCTTTTCATAGATCTACATAAGTATATTAGAAAGTTAACTCTCAAGAGACACTTTGAAAAATCTAAGAAAGATAAAATTGCTCTTCTGGATCAAGCTGATCCAATTAGTTTAGATGATCAAGATATAGAAGCCATATTGGCACTTGAAAGCTTATCTGAGGCTAATATACCTCTGGATATAACAAACTCAAATAGGGTGACAGAACAAAATATGGATATTTGTTTATCATATGGGGCTCATACCGATTTTAAACCACCATCTACCTTTTTCCTGATACACTCAAGGGGTAATTTTATCCCAGTCTTTGCAAATTTAGTAGAAGAAGAACTAACTAATTTATGTCAAGACTACAAGATAAAGAATGATAATTTGTCTTTAAAAGACAAACAAACTCTTGAGAGTCTTAAACAAGACAAAGAGATAGTTATAAGGGAGGCGGACAAGGGAGGCAGTATTGTGGTCCAAAATAGAACTGAATATATGTTGGAGGCATACAAGCTTTTGAATGATACTACAATATATAAAAAAATAGATTCAGATCCTACTGATGTATTCCTTAGGGAATACAGATCACTGCTTGATAAAGCCAAACACCATAAAATATTAAATGATAACGAATGGAAATTTCTGGATCAGAAATATCCAAGATTGGCAACATTCTATCATCTGCCTAAAATACACAAACACGCTACTTGTCCACCGGGTAGACCTATTGTGTCCGGAATTGGTTCATTAACAACGAAACTTTCAGAATATGTGGACACTTATTTACAGCCCTTGGTTCCCCTCATGAAATCTTATTTAAGGGATACACCTCATACCCTGCAAAAAGTTACTAATATAAAATGGGAACCACATTACAAATGGGTCTCTCTTGATGTTAGTGCCCTTTATACCAATATACCCCATACCCTAGGTATAAAGGCAATTGAGTTTTGGCTGGACTCATTAACTACACTTGACAACAACCGTAAGGCTTTCATTTTGGAATCAATCAAATTTATATTAGAAAGAAATTACTTTTGTTTCAATGAGGAATTTTTCTTACAGGTAAGCGGAACGGCAATGGGCACCAAATTTGCCCCCAGTTTCGCGAACCTTTATATGGGATTCTGGGAGGAACAACAAATATGGGCAAACAACCCTTATTCGGAATGTATTGTCACTTGGATGAGATTTATTGACGATATTTTACTTATTTGGAAGGGTGACAATGATTCCCTAAAAAACTTCATGATGTATATTAATAACAATGAATACAATCTCAATTTTACAGATAAAATAAATAGTAGTGAGATTGAATTTCTAGATCTTGTCCTCTATCATCATGATGGTAAAATCCTGAGTAAATTATACAAAAAACTGACTGACAGCAATGGATATTTAAACGCAAAGAGCTGTCATAATCCAAGCTGGATTAATAATATCCCTTATGGCCAGTTTCAACGTCTGAGGAGAAACTGTAGTAAAATAGAGGACTTTATAAGGGAATCAATGATATTGAAAGAAAAATTTCGTGCCAAAGGATATTCTGAAAAAGTAGTTGATATTGCGTACAATAAGGCTATGGATCTGGATAGAAATGTTTTACTATTTGGGGATACCCATACACAAACTTATGAGGAAGGATTACAGATTAATAAAATTGAGAATACTACGACTAAGAGAAAAAAGACTGGAGTAAATATGATTACCACATACAATGAGGGAGCTGCAGACATCAAGAAAATCTTCCAAAAACATTGGCACATACTAAAAAAAGATAAACTACTTGATGACATAACTAGTATGGGGCCAAGTATGATTTTTAGAAAAAATAAAAACTTAAAATCAATATTAGCCCCGAGTAAATTAAAGAAACCTGTATCCAAGACTAATTGGTTAGAAAGAAGATCAATTGGTTTCTTTAAATGCAACAGAGCAAATTGTGTATCATGCAGCCACCATTATTCTTGTAATAAAGTGACTAAAAAGGTGATCTCCAGCTCAAATAACAAAGAAGTAGAGATTAATGCACTTGTAAATTGCAGAACTGACTTCGTCGTGTACCTACTCCAATGTGGGTGTGGCCTACAATATGTGGGTCGCACGACACGCCCCTATAAGAAACGCTTACTTGAGCATATTACGAATATAAAGAATGGGGAAAAGTCACACAATCTGTCTGCACATTACCTGTCCTTTCATAATCAAGATCCATCATGCCTTAAAGGTTCTATTATTGAATTTATTAAATTTGCTCCTAATGAAGATAGGGAGTTAACTTTAAGGAAACGAGAAACCTTTTGGATACATACCCTGGATACCAAAATACCAAAAGGTCTCAATAAAGATATTGATCTGGCTGCGTTTTTAATATAAAATATAAAATTTCTGTCTTACTATTTTTTAATATATTTTTTATCAACATCAATTGATATATTTTTATATATATTTTTTATAATATCCTGTTCCCTATGTAGTTATGTTAGTAATATTTTAGATCTAATATTTATTACTAATTACTATTTTTAAATTTTTTTTTTAAATGTGTACAATACTGTTGATTAATATTGGTATGTATATATTTGGATCGATGGATGTATGTGTATGTGTGTGTATATATATGTAGGTGCATATAATTATGTATATATATCTATATATTTTTTTAGTGCAGAGATTTATATGTTTTTTACAGCTTCTAAGCTTAATTTATGTATCTACATATCTACTTTTTATTATTATGTACTACACTGGTTATTATCATCATCATAACTTTTTTTATTATGTTTTTAATGCATTGATTTTTATATTGTCTATATCAATAATAATTGTGATATTTTAGGTACTATCACTATTTTATTATATGGTATAGAGTGGTCACATTATTTATTTAAGGTCTTTTTATTTCTATATATTTATTATTATCCAATTGTGCTATGTTTCGTATGATGCGGTATTGGTCCACCTTAAATGTGTGAATAGTACAGACGATCGGGTCTCATGACATGGTCATATGACCCTGTTTAGACCAATCACGCATCAGGAAGTTTAATCCAATGAACCGCGAGCTAGTGTAACCAATCAGTGAACGGCAATTTCGTCCGTGGTCACACGCCGCAGGTTTTTAAATCACTCTTGATCTGAATGTGTAAGTATCTCCGTACTTCTATCCCTCTGAGGAAGGAGGCAACTTCGAAACGCGTCAGGGACGCAGTACGGTACCAACTGAGTGATTTTTATTTGCTGGGCTGGTGCATTATTTGATTTGCCACTTGATGTCCTATTATTGGTTTTTAACTTACCTCATATTGATTGAGGTCGCTTAGTGTGAGTGGGCTGACATCTGAGGCTTATATATGTGTGTATGTTTTAGTTAATAAAGGCGTACTTCACTATTGTTGGGCACTTTTGTCTGTTTCCTTTTCACATATCCTCTGAGACATCTGACTGGGTGGCGAAGATTCTGCACTCAACCCGGTTTTCCACAGCACATTGGATATATTGTTTCATTTACATCAGTGAACCAGCTTACGGATGACAACCTACATTGACCCTGGAACAACATCTACACTTTGGTGATCACTTACCTCATACGGATTGAGGTTGCCTGAAGTAAGTTCTTAGTTATAGGGGCTGTTTTTTGCCCCACAATTTTACACTCCGCAGAAGAAAGGCGCAGAATATAAACTCTTTTGACCTGATATATATATATATATATATATATATATATATATATATATATATATATATATATATGATATAAAAAGTCTACACACCCCTGTTAAAATGTCAGGTTTCTGTGATGTAAAAAAAATAGACAAAGATAAATCATTTCAGAACTTTTTCCACCTTTAATGTGACCTATAAACTGTACAACTTGATTGAAAAACAAACTGAAACTTCTAGGTGGAGGGAAGTAAAAATAAAAAATAAAATAATATGGTTGTATACGTGTGAACACCCTCTTATAACTGGGGATGTAGCTGTGTTTAAAATTGAGCAATCATATTCAAAATCATGTTAAATAGGAGTCAGTACACACCTGCCATCATTTAAAATGCTTCTGATAAACCCCAAATAAAGTTCAGCTGTTCTAGTAGGTCTTTCCTGACATTTTCTTAGTTGCAACCTACAGCAAAAGCCATCGTTCGCAGAGAACTTCCAAAGCATCAGAGGGATCTCATCGTTAAAAGGTATCAGTCAGGAGAACGGTACAAAAGAATTTCCAAGGCATTAGATATACCATGGAACACAGTGAAGACAGTCATCATCAAGTGGAGAAAATATGGCGCAACAGTGACATTACCAAGAACTGGACGTCCCTCCAAAATTGATGAAAAGACAAGAAGAAAACTGGTCTGGGAGGCTGCCAAGAGGCCTACAGCACCATTAAAGGAGCTGCAGGAATATCTATCAAGTACTAGCTGTGTGGCGCATGTGACAACAATTGCCATATTCTTCATATGTCTGGGCTATGGGAAGAGTGGCAAGACGGAAGTCTTTGCTAACGAAAAAAACATCCAAGCCCAGCTAAATTTTGCAAAAACACATCTGAAGTGTCCCAAAAGCATGTCACAAAAGGTGTTCTGGTTTGATGAAACCAAGATTAAACTTTTTGGCCATAATTCCAAAAGATATGTTCGGCACAAAAACAACACTGCACGACAGAGGGGGCGGAGCCGGCCGAGGTAGAGAATGGCCGCACAACGCTGAAGCTCTAGCTTAACCGACCTCCTATAGGCAACCAACAAAGCAACCCATGCCTATGCTAAAGTACCGATAAAATTCGGCAAAGTTATGCGTTCTCTGCACTGAGACAGTCTAAAGCGGGGATACTGCAAAGTTAAAAGGAACACAAAGCCAGCGGGGACAAACATATGTGTAGCAGCCCACCCTCACCTGGAAGCGGTAACAAAACATACCTTTCTAACAGCTGACAAAAATAAAGGTGAGGCCGGGATCCATACTCGACCGGGGCGTATACTTGGATACAGAGGATAGTGCTGCAGCCGGAGGAAGAGCCAAGTCTGGAGGAATTTAGTGGAGGGCTGCTGGGCTCCGAATAGCAGTGCTGCGGTAATTACATAGCAACTTAACCTGCGCTAGGTAAAAGGTTGGGTAAGCCGTCAAGGTATAATTAGCTCAAGTGTGGATTGAGTATAACAGCTATACACACTGAACGGTAACCACCAATACTAACCCAGGGAAAGACCGCATCAGGATCAGGCTGCAGTAAACCCGACCCAGAAGGGATATTGCTGACCCAGAGTAGCTGCCCATAAAACGGGTAGGCGACAGGAGAGGAACTGCAACTATCGACATCATTTTTATTACAAACGCCGGACTGTAACTGAAGAGCTTAGAAATAAGGGAGCCGCTGCAGGCAGAGGAGAGGATTATCGGGGCACAGTCCGGAGTAAGAAAGACAGTCAAAAATTATCAGCACAGAGGATTACCTATAATCAGATCCCTAACGCTGGCCAATTTCTACAACAAAAAGGCCAAGTAGGACTAAAGCTGCAGTGGATCAAGGGAGAGGCCACGGATAACAGCGGAACTCTTAACGAGGAAAAGAGACAAATTGACCATATTGGGGTAAAATAACCTCTTCAGGTCCACTGGATATAAAGGTAGACTTTTTTTCCTTTTTCTTTCTTTCTGTTTAAAGTTGGGGATTTGATAAATAAGCATAAAGAGGTGTAGAAAGGACTGTGTAAAGAAAAGTTAAACTGAGATAATCCTACAAGCAACTACAAATTGGACAGCATTTTAGTTTGTTATAAAAAGGGGCCTTAAAAAAGACACAAGAAGGGGTAAAATTAAAGCTAAAAACCGGCAAAAACTCTGGTAGGAGGATATAAGAGGAGGATATAAGAGATAGAGTAAAACTTTAAGAACTGTTACCCTATGTAAGGTCCCCTATAGCTAAAATAAAAAGGAAAGAAAAAGAAAGAAAAAAAGAAATAAAAAAAAAAAAGAGAAAAAAAATGGCCTCCAGAAAACAGACTAAACAAGATAAAGGGGTTAAAAATAATATATCTAATGCCCCAAAGGTAGATGCCTATTTTAAATCAGCAGAATCCTCTCTACTGAGTCAATCGCCAGAAACCATGTCACCTCACAGACAAGCTTGTAATACACCTGACCCTAAATCATCCCCAATAACAAAAGCAGATTTAAAGTTACTACCTACCAAAGAGGATATACAAACCCTTCTAGAAGAAATTAGTCAGGTTAAAACCTGCATAAAAAATGAATTCACCATGATTAAAAAAGAAATTGTGGAGATAGGGAACAGGGTGGCCCAATTAGAAGAAGAAAAAGAATTAGCTACAAGCTCCTTTGAATCTTTATCCCAGCAATGTAAACAGCAAGGAAAGGCTATAACTCTTTTACAAAATCAAGTGGAAGACCTGGAGAACAGGCAGAGGAGATCAAACCTAAGAGTTAGAGGGATACCAGAGAGTGTCTCATATATAAATCTGGAGCAATATTTGTTACAATTTTTCTCTACACTGACAGGGGACGAAACATATACTGCAAAGACCCTAGAGCGTTGCCATAGAGCAATAAAACCTAGAGTAACTAGCAGTGATTCCCCTAGAGATGTAATAATTAAAATGGCTCACTATAAAGATAAGGAAGCTATATTACAAGCCGCAAGAAAACAACATAGTATCAAGTATGAAGGACAATCAATTCAGATATTTACAGATCTCTGTCCAAGGACTTTACAAAAAAGAAGAGAACTTAGATTTTTAACATCGCATCTAAATCAAATGAATATCCCCTATAGGTGGGGTTTTCCTTTTGCCTTAAAAGCCACATCAAATGGCAAGACGGCCACTTTACATATTCTGGAGGAGCTTAAAACCTTCTGTGATACACTGGGGATTAGTACCCCGGAAAGCAATATAATAAAGGGCCGAGAGAATGGGAGAGAGAATTCCTCACAAAATAAATCTGCTCTTTATGGGACAGTAACTCAACAATGGACTAAAGTTCCTGGAGGAAAAAAACAACTAGAGAAGGCAGTTTCCCAAGAGAACATTAACTGTTTACTAATACCCGAATAACCTTTTTTGTGTAAAAGTAAAATAGAATCCCCCTAGGGTATATACAAGGATAAGCACAGGGTTTTAGGTTTCATTAAAGAATCCTATGATTTTATAATGATATTTTTTACATAGCACAAATGTTGTTAAAGGGGGGGGGGGGGATTTCCCCCCCCTATTTATTTATTTAATTTGTATCTTTTTTGTTTTTTTTTCTTTTTGTTTTTTCCCCTTTTTTTTTTTTTTTTTTCCTGTCACTAATTACTATAAATGTTTTTTCACTTCTCAGAATGGTTGTGTAATAGGGTTAAGAAGTCACATAATATTATATTATAAAGGTGTTTTTTTTTTTTTTTTCATACCACAATGGTTGACAAAAATGGGGGGTCTCCCCCCCCCTTTTTTTTTTTTTTTTTTTCTTAAAACAAAGGCTTTTTCACCTTTTGTAATGGTTGTGTAATAAGGTTAAGAAGTCACATAATATTATAAAGGTGTCTTTTTTCCATATCACAATGGTTGACAATTTTTTGGGGGGTCCCCCCCTTCTCCCTTTTTTTTTTTTTTTTTTTGTTTTTCTCTTTTTGTCACGTGTTATTATAAATGTTTTTCACCTCGCATAATGGGCGTGTAATATGGCTTTTTGTCACTAATTATTACAAATGTTTTTTCACCTTTTATAATGGTCGTAAAATGGAGGCTTCCCCCCCCCCCTTTTTTTTTTTTTTTGTGTCACTTGATATTACACTTGTTATTTTAAAATGTTTTTTTTTTACCTCGCATAATGGGCGAGTAATATGGCTAAGGAGTCACATAGTATTATGTAATAGGAATAGTGATTATTAAAAGGTATAACTCACTAAGGGTATTTATAAGAGTATGCACAGGGCTTTTTTTTTTTTTTTTTTTTTTCTCAAGAATTATCACAAGGTTGTTAAGGAGGGGGGTTGTATACCCCCCCCCTTTTTTTTTTTTTTTTTTTTTTCTTCTTCACAATGGTTGTTATGGATAAGAATCCACATATTATTACAAGGTATTTCACATATCACAATGGATGTGTTCCTTTTTTTTTTTTTTTTTTGTGCTACGTGATACATAATAGGAGTTGAGGGAGGAGTTAATAACTATAATAATAAAGTAGGTATTAAATCTAGGTACAAATTAAATAACAGGATATAGTATAACATTAAAAGAGTATGGGTTACAGAATGTGTAATTATCATAAATTTTATTTTTTCTAACTGGTTGCCATAGGAGGAATTCCATCGTTTTTGGATTTATTTCCCCTATTTTTGATGAATAAATGTTGGTTATATGTAGTGTGGTCCCTTTTGTTGGGTTATATGTGTTTTTTTGTTTTTGTTTGTTTTTTGTCTGTCCCCCCTCACCCCCCAGGCCACATCCACTACACAAAATACAGGGCACAAGGAAATAATAATTAATGTCTAAAAGAATTATACGTTTAATATCCCAGAACGTAAAAGGGCTTAACAGTCCACAGAAAAGAAATATGGCATTAAATAGTTTTCATAAAGAGAAGGGAGACATCATATTTATTCAAGAATCCCATTTTTCTAGTAACAATACGCCAAATTTTACAAATAGATACTACCCAAGGATATACCAGAGTATTAATCAGAGAAAGAGAAATGGCGTAGGGATAGTGATACATAAAGACATACCCTTTCAACTCATACAAGAGGAAAAGGATGTGGAGGGGAGATTCGTTTGTTTAGTAGGGTTGCTATACAATAGACCAGTAACCTTAGTGAATATATATGCACCAAACAGTGGACAGAAGTCATTTTTAAAAAAAATATGTAACCAAATATTAGACCTCCAAAAAGGTACGCTAATCTTAGGCGGTGATTTCAATATCTCATTAGAACCTATAATAGATTGTTCGAAATCTAGAAGTAATATATCGAAATACATAATTAAAACAACTAAAGCTAACCTTTTATCTTTATCCCTGCTAGATGTCTGGAGGACTCTCCACCCAACTACAAGAGATTTTACCTTTTATTCAGCATCACAAAAATCCTATACACGGATAGATTATTTTTTTATAGATCAGAAGAGTTACATATTGGTTAAAAATGCCAAAATTCATAACATAACCTGGTCGGACCATTCAATGTTATCAATGGATCTGGAGTGGCCAGATAAACCAATAATATCATACCAGTGGAGATTAGATGATAATCTTTTAAAGGATATCCAAATAAAACAAGACATTGAAAACTCCATTGAGACATATTTTAGTACAAATAGCCCCGTAGACACCTCTTCATGTATTTGGTGGGAGGCGCATAAGGCCGTAATAAGAGGGGAATTTATAAAACATAAAGCGAGAATAAATAAGAAATCAAGAGAGCACTATAATAATCTTTTGGACTCTCTTTCTAAGATAGAACATAAACATAAAAAGGACCCCTACAATAGCCAATTAACTGAAAATCTTAAGGAGGCTAGAGAAAAATTGAACAACTATTTAATAAAAGGGGCTCAACGTAGAGCGATACAACTTAAAAAAATATTTTTTAATGGTGGTAATAAGGCGGGAAAACTGTTGGCAAGGGCAATCAAAAAAAGGTCATTACAATCATATATCCTTAGAATAAAAGACAAACAAGGCAATTATAAGGTAGGCAGCCAAGATATAGCTAAAGAATTTCAGATATACTATCAACAGTTATATAACTTGGATAATCAAAAGAAATCAGAAAGCTCCGTAGAGGATAAAATAAAATATATAAAGGAGGTAAAAACTCCCGTATTAACAGAAGCTCAAAAAGAAATGCTAGATGAGCCGTTTTCCCTACAAGAAATAAAGCAGATAATCCAAAACCTGGTCATAGGGAAAAGCCCTGGGCCGGACGGTTTCAGTACAAATTATTACAAGGCATTTTCTGATTTATTAGCCCCTAAATTATGGGAATTTTTTAATTCTCTTAGCCAAGAATCGGCGTTCTCAAAAGAAATGCTAGAAGCAAGAATAATAGTACTACCCAAGCCGGATAAAGATCCTAGTGAAACTGCAAATTATAGACCGATCTCGCTGTTGAATAATGATATAAAAATCTATGCTAAACTAATATCTAATAGAATAAATAAGTTGCTACCGGAAATTATAAATAAAGATCAGGTCGGGTTTGTGCCAAGAAGAGAAACCAGAGATAATACGATAAAAGCATTACATTTAATAAAATATGCTAAATTACATAAAATACCATCAATAATATTATCTTTAGATGCTGAGAAAGCATTCGACCGGCTAGATTGGTCCTTTTTGCAGTTGGCACTTGAAAAATTCAGTTTTGGGGAAAATATTAGACAATGCATCTCTTATTTATATAAATTTCCTTCTGCCAAAGTGAAAATTAATGGCATACTCTCGGAACCAATTACAATCTCTAACGGTACGAGACAGGGGTGCCCTTTGTCACCCCTGCTATTTGTTTTATCCATGGAAATATTGGCAATAAAAATTCGTATGGATAGTAAGATTAAAGGCATTATGATAAGGGACCAAGAATATAAAGTAACATTATATGCAGACGATGTACTACTAACATTAACCGAACCGGTAAGGTCTATTATAAATTTAGAACACTTACTCCAAGAGTATGGGATATACTCAAATTTTTCAATCAATAAAAATAAATCGGAAGCACTTAAGATTTCGTTATCAGAAAGGGTATACCAAGAATGTAAAACACATAGTGCATATATCTGGAAAGATACCTCATTAAAATATCTTGGAGTTCATTTAGCAACAAGTGATAGCAAGCTCTTCTCTGAAAATTACTCTAAACTATTAACAAACCTACAAACAGATTTAAAAAACTGGGCATCAAAGACATTGTCATGGATAGGCCGTATACATACAGTAAAAATGAACATTCTCCCTCGAATCTTATATATATTTCAGACAATTCCTATAAACATTCCATATACATATTGCATAAGCCTTCAAAAAATAATAAATTCATTTATCTGGAAACAAACAAAGCCGAGAATTAAAAGATCAATACTATATATGGGGAGGAAAGTAGGGGGCATGGGGGTACCAAATATTCAAAATTATTATAGAGCAATAACATTGCAAAGAATTTTAGATTGGCATATTAATGACAAAAATAAAGCATGGATATTGCTAGAAAATAACTTGGTATCCCAACAACCACTGAAAGACTTTATATGGACTGCAGTAGAAAGTAAACCAATAGGTATCAAACAATTTCCAATAATTAACCATACCTTTAATAATTGGATCAAAATAATAAAAGAATCTGTTAATATATCAACAATCCCTTCCCCTCTCTTACCAATAACAACGAATATAGAATTTCAGGGGGGACACATTCCTAGGTATCAGAACCAACAATCACAAGTAGAACTTATACCGTTAATTCAATTTTTAGAAAATGGTAAACTTAAGCCCCAAAGAGAAATAATGAATTTAGCTAAAGGTAGATACGGTAATTGGTTTAAGTATTTACAACTGCATAATTTTTTAGAACATCACCCAGAAAGAGCAAAACTAACTCGACAACTAACGAACTTTGAAAAAATCTGTCTCACAGAGGCCCCCATTAAAAGTACTATCTCACTTAGTTACAAATTACTTATGGCTACTGAGGAGAGTACAAAACATAGATATGCACTTAAATGGGAATCGGAAACAGGGATTCAATTAGAAGAAAAAGAATGGTTAAAAATTTATAAAAATACAGCTGGCTCATCTTCATCTTCTAATATACAAGAATTAAATTATAAAATCCTGGCCAGATGGTATTTGACCCCGGCTAGGTTACATAGTATCTACCCAAACGCCTCCAACCAATGTTGGAGGGGATGCGGGAGGGTGGGTAGCATGCGGCATATTTGGTGGGATTGCCCTCTGGTTAGAAATATTTGGGAAGAAATGTCGAGGTGTATCCAAAGGATAAGTGGGATAAACGAGTTCCAATTAGATATCTATACAGCTTTACTAAACAAACCTATTAAAGGTATTTGCAAAATAAGAGCTAAATTAATAACTTATATATTAAATGGAACAAAATCTATAATAGCCAGAAATTGGAAAAAAACCTATGTTCCTGAGAAAAAAATAGTCACTGATAGAATCAATGAACTTTTGATACTTGAAGAATATGAATATCTAAAAACTAATAGGGAACATATATTTCAGATGATTAGGTTTTACTGGGAGGAATATATGAATAGACCAGACGTAGGGTAGAGGAAGGGGGCCTGGAGGGGGGGGAGTTAAGTGTTTTTCCCCTTTTTTTTTTTTTTTGGGACACACTGAGGTATAAATGTAAGTGGAACAAACTAGCTTTATACCATGTTTAAGAATATATACGACGTTTGTTCAAGTTTATGTGTAAATTTTGTAGGTCATTGTAATGTTGTAATGGTTTGTTGTGTATAATAAAAATTAAAAATACAAAAAAAAACAAAAAAAAAAAAACAACACTGCATATAACCAAAAGAACACCATACCCACAGTGAAGCATTTTGGTGGCATGCTTTGGGCTGTTTTTCTTCAGCTGGAACTGGGGCCTTAGTCAAGGCACAGGGAATTATGAACAGTTCCAAATACCAGACAATATTGGCACAAAACCTTTAGGCTTCTGCTAGAAAGCTGAACATGAAGAGGAACTTCATCTTTCAGCATGACAACAACCCAAAGCATACATCCAAATCAACAAAGGAATGGCTTCACCAGAAGAAGATTAAAGTTTTGGAATGGCCCAGTCAGGGCCCAGAACTGAATCCAATCGAAAATCTGTGGGGTGATCTTAAGTGGGCTGTGCACAGGAGATGCCCTCACATTCTGACAGATTTGGAGTGTTTTTGCAAAGAAGAGTGGGCAAATCTTGCCAAGTCAAGATGTGCCATGCTGAAAAACTCATACCCAAAAAGACTGAGGGCTGTAATAAAATCAAAGGGTGCTTCAACAAAGTATTATTTTATTTTTTTATTTCTACTTCCCTCCACCTAAAAGATTTTAGTTTGTTTTGCAATTAAGTTGCATAGTTTATAGGCCACATTAAAGGTGGAAAACGTTCTGAAATGATTTATCTTTGTATCATTTTTTTACATCACAGAAACATGACATTTTAACAGGGGTGTGTAGACTTTTTATATCCACTGTATATATAATGTGTGTGTGTGTACATATATGTCTGTGTGTATATATATATATATATATATATATACACACACACATACACAGACAAACACACATTATTTATATATATATATATACATATATGCACACACACACATATATACACATAATATACACACACACACACATATATATATATATTTTCATTTCTTCAGACGGGAAGAGTCCACAGCTGCATTCATTACTTTTGGGAATTCCAAACCTAGCCTAGATGGAGGCAAAAACACCACAGCCAAAGGG